>NC_090654.1:53491914-53786914 GCF_040937935.1 Hyperolius riggenbachi | reverse complement strand
AGGGCTGTGGAGTAGGAGTCGAAGAGTCCGAACAATTTTGGGTACTTGGAGTATGAGTCGGTGGTTTCAATAAACTGAGGAGTCGGAGTCGGATGATTTTTGAACCAAATCCATAGCCTTTGTAAAAATTAGACTAAGGAGTCTGAGTCGAGGAGTCGGAGCACTTTTTAGTACCTGGAGTCGGAGTTGGTGGTTTCATAAACTGAGGAGTCTGAATCGGATGTTTATTGTACTGACTCCACAGCCCTGGTTCCAGTACTTAATCTTTTCGCTACTGATACTTCCTCCTTTTGGCTGTGAAGGAGGAAGTATTGGGAGTATGTAGAGGGGTGTGGAGCACTGCAGCCAGAGGCTGTGACCAAAGTAAGGTAACCGCCTATGCCATGACCTATGTCCACAAGCGCTTACTTTCAACCTTAGGCCAAACTGGATTTTTCTTCTGCCTGCTCATCCTTAGTTGCTCTTAATTGTGCACATTATCATCACATTCTAGTTTCCTTGCAGATCTCAAAAACAAGCAGATAAGTTTATTCCCCCTAAAAATTGACTACGATAGGAACATATAATTATAACTATAATAAGGAATAGATTGTGAGCTCCTCTGAGGACATGCAGTGACATGACTATGTACTCTGTAAAGTGCTGCGGAATATGTCAGTGCTATATAAATACTTAATAATACAGTGACTATGGTAGCATTAGGAAAGCAAATTTTTGTTTTTCTTAACATCTTAGTAAGGGGGCTTTTAGGACCATTGTAGTCCCTTACACACTCCAATGAGTTCTGGGTCACCATGAGCTTGCTGGTTAGTCTGTACCTATGGTAGCATTAGAGTGTGAGCTCCTCTGAGGACAGTTAGTGATATGACTATGTACTCTGTAAAGTGCTTCAGAAGATGCCAGTGCCATGTAAATACATAATAAAATAACATAGGACATTAGACTATTACTTTAGTAGGATTAGATTGTGAGCTCCTCGGAGGACAGTCAGTGACATGACTATGTACTCTGTAAAGTGCTGCGGAAGATGCCAGTGCTATATAAATACATAATAACCATATGGTAGGACATTAGACTATGACTGTGGTAGGAATTTGATTGTGAACTCCTCTGAGGACAGTCAGTGACATGACTATGTACTCCGGAAAGAGCTGCAGAAGATATCTGTGCTATATAAATACATAATGATCTGGTAGGATATTAGACTATAACTATGGTCGGGAGTAGATTGTGAGCTCCTCAGAGGACAGTCAGTGACATGACTATGTACTCTGTAAAGTGCTGCAGAAGATATCTGTGCTATATAAATACATAATAATGATCTGGTAGGATATTAGACTATAAGTATGGTCGGGAATAGATTGTGAGCTCCTCGGAGGACATAAGTATGGACTCTGTAAAGTGTTTTGGAAAATGTCAGTGCTATAAACACTTGATAAAAATAAAATGCTGAATTCATATTGCTCAGGCTTTCTGCAGGTTCCCTTTAGTTTTAGTCCTGTGCGTCAGTGGCAGAGCGTGTTTGACGATCAGTCACGACAAGCATTGAGGAGCTGGATCCGGAACACACAGACCATATGTCAGATGAGCGCTACTACAAAGAGCCGGCTGTTATGTCTGCCCACTTTCAGGCACAAATGTTCTCCTTGTCCTTTCAGCATTCAGTGGCAAAGCTTGTGTTTATCTGCGCAGAAATGTCTTGAATGGCCGATATCAGATAAATTGTGTTAAAAGTACCTGAACAAGAGTCATTTCCTGCATCCCAGACCTCTGCTTCAGGCTGTGATCCTTTTCTGCAATCTCTACCAGTGTGGAGGCTACACAGTATGGTTATGCTAAGTCAGGCAGCAGCCCAGCCAACAGAGTCGGCTGTTAATCACTTCTCTACCACAGGTTTTTTTCTCCTTCAAAAGCCCCTCCCATTCATTCGGTAATAACGTTATCGCTAATTATCACACTGAAATGATCTATATATTATTTTTTGCGGGACAAACTAGGCTTACTTTGGGCAGTACCTTATGCTAAGCATTATATTATTTTATATGCATTTGACCGGGAAGAAGAAGAAAAAATTAAAACATTCACCATTTCTCAGCTTTCAGCCATTGTAGTTTAAAAATGAAATGTGCTATTGTAGATAAAACAGACAAATTTTATTTGCCCATTTGTCCCTGTTATTACAATGTTTAAATTGTGTCCCTAGTACAATGCGTGGCGATAATAATTTATTTTGGGTTAGGGGTGAAGGAGTTAGAAAAATTAAATATATTGTCATTATTTTTTATGGATTCACAAGCCCTACTCCATAGAGCCAAATTATTCCATGCCATGCACTGATGAGGATCAAACAATCCGAAACAGTCTGTATGCATGTTGGATTATTATGGCTCTGTACAATTTAACAAGCTGACACATCATTGCATTCCAGCGGTTCTGGAGGTGTGTTTAGCTTCTAAGGGTACAATGGTTAATTTGCATATATTCAGCAGTGTTGCTCTAGGAAACATCTCAAGCTCACTCCAACCTGAATTATCGCAAATTCTTTCTGTTTTAGGAAAGCAAACTTTTGTTTTTATTTTTTTATGGTAAGAGCATAATGGTGTAGTTTGGAAGTAGTTTTACTTTTTGGCCACAAGATGGTGCTATTCTAACTCCTTTTTAAAAAAATAGAAAACAGAACCAAGTGTTTACATGTGTTCACAGGTGTTTATAAACAAGGATGTAGAAAAGCGTGGCAGAAGTTGCTAAGTGGTTAAAGGGACCCTGAAGTGAGCGGGATATGGAGGCTCACATTGTTTATTTCCTTTTAAATAATGCACATTGCCTGGCTGTCCTGCTGATCCTCTGGGTCTTTTACCATAAAACAATTTGCCCAATCGCTCAATCCACTGACTCTTCAGCCACCAGGGAGTCTTTGAAAGAGAGAGCCTTTGACAAAGGCCTGTGTGCCGAAACATTATGCTGTTTTATGGCTGTGTTGCTAATAAATTAAGCTAAAATTAGCCATGGACCCCGGACAAGCATGCAGATCAGATGTCTATGACAAACCTGACAAGATTAGCTGCATGCTTGTTTCAGGTGTGTGATTTAGAACCTTCTGTCCAGAAAGATCAGCAGGACAGCCAGGCAACTGGTATTGTTTAAAACTAAATAAATATGGCAGATTCCATAGGTCTTGCACCTCAGTTTCCTTTGAGAGTGGGATGAAATGCAAAATTAAAAAAATTGTAAAAATATGTAAAATAAATCATCCAATAAGAAATTACTTATTCAGGTTACCTATCCTATCCTGATCACAGGATCCCTTTAAGACTTGATGTTAAAAATGAGCATAACTAATGCAGTACCATACACCACTCTATATACACGCCATGAACTCTGTATTAAAGGAATACTATTGATTCACATATTTTTTTTGACACAGGAATTGTTTGGGAAGTGCTGCTAAGTACTGGTGTATACATTTTAGTAGCAACTTCTTTGTTTACTGTTAGCAAAATACATTCAAACTACATTCAAAGTTTACTGACGCCAAAACTGAGGCTAATTGAGCCACGAGGAGAGGGGAAATTCCCCTCACACTTGATCAGTTAACTCTATGGGCCTGATTCACAAAGCGGTGATAACTCAGTTATCACGCCTAAAAGACTTTAGGCATGATAAGCTTTGCACCGCTGAGTTAGCACCGATTTGTGCTGATTATCGCGTGCAAAGTCCCGCGCGCAAACGCACACGCGTGCGCGCAAAGTCCCATAGGGCTTAATGGGCGCTGCGCGCCCGCAAATTCGCGCGAGTTTCTTCTTATCATGCCTAAACTGAGTTTAGGCGTGATAAAGGGCTTTTCACTGGCGTGCAAACACTTTGCACCGCTTTGTGAATCAGGCCCTATGTGTAGCTCTGTGTGTGACAGAGAGAAACAGGACACAGGAGCTGCAGCTGTTGGGAGCTCTGTTTCTGACTGAAGTGTCTGAAGAGAGCCGAGGAAATGTAACTAATTCTCACAGCTTTTTCATATGGTTTTTGCTTTCAGAGTTTGATATGTTTGATATTTGCATTCTGTAGTCTGATATGTCTGATATGCAACTCTGGCTGTGCATTGAAGCAGACACCCCTTCTGCAATTGATTTGTCCCAATATAGCTAAATCCTACCCTCAATAAATTACAGCTTTTGCCTCTGATATTTAACATGAAAAGTAGGAAATTGTTTACACAGCTACTTAGACATTATTTGTACATTGTCATTTTAGAACACTTGGGGATCGATAGTATTCCTTTAAATATTTAAGTACAGTAATTGAAAGTATATCAACCTTGGGGGAGTCGTGAAACCCATTCTTTAGGCACAACAGAGCCCACAGTTACTTGCCTTCCAGATAACAGGGACTCTACGGTAGCTCTAGCCCAACTAAGAAATTGCCTGAAATCCCTTTCTGTTTTCTAGTACAGGAAGCGTTAAAAACTAGTTATCTATGTAAATGAGCTTGTTGGACAGCTTGTAGAATTCACTGGTTTCCTGAGAAATGAATAGAAGCCAAAACAGCTGAGCAACAGTAAGCTAAGGCGCCGTTTACACTTAATCAGTTGGTACGCGTTTTTTCTTCTTCTCCATAGCATTGCATTATAAAAAAGATTTCAGTTAAAACTCGTTAAGTGTGAAAGGTGCCATAGGAAAACATGGGACTTACTTTGAAAATCAGTTGACATTTCAGTTATTGAAAATTGCGCAAAAGGTGGATCAGCGCAACACCAGGCCGCCTCCGAATGGCCTCCATCAGAGATGCGCTGAGCCCCCCCAGGACCTACAAACGCACCTTGAACCCAAACAGAAGCTCTGCATATACACCAAAAGCATGGCTGTTAAGTGGGAGCAGCTGACCAAAAACGAATTACATTAGTACATAGCAAGGAAATGAGCAGCGCTACTTAAAAACAGACTAGTGCCTACCTGCAAAAGAGTGCAAGCCCCATTTGTGGGGTCGAATACACACCGAGCATACACATGACGTGTCTACCACTAGAGGAGGATGTTGGTTTCCATTAACAGCTTGCCTGCAACCTATTAAGTACTCGTCCCTCCCACTGCGAAAAAGTCAATCCTCCATGGGAGGGGCCTAACACTAACTAAATCCTAACCTATGTATATGCATAGCCTGGGTGCGGCTAATCAAATAAAATCGAAAATTGAAAATTGCGCAAAAGGTGGATCAGCGCAACACCAGGCCGCCTCCGAATGGCCTCCATCAGAGATGCGCTGAGCCCCCCCAGGAACTACAAACGCACCTTGAACCCAAACAGAAGCTCTGCATATACACCAAAAGCATGGCTGTTAAGTGGGAGCAGCTGACCAAAAACGAATTACATTAGTACATAGCAAGGAAATGAGCAGCGCTACTTAAAAACAGACTAGTGCCTACCTGCAAAAGAGTGCAAGCCCCATTTGTGGGGTCGAATACACACCGAGCATACACATGACCTGTCTACCACTAGAGGAGGATGTTGGTTTCCATTAACAGCTTGCATGCAACCTATTAAGTACTCGTCCCTCCCACTGCGAAGAAGTCAATCCTCCATGGGAGGGGCCTAACACTAACTAACTCCTAACCTATGTATATGCATAGCCTGGGTGCGGCTAATCAAATAAAATCGAAAATTGAAAATTGCGCAAAAGGTGGATCAGCGCAACACCAGGCCGCCTCCGAATGGCCTCCATCAGAGATGCGCTGATTGTAATTTGTTTTTGGTCAGCTGCTCCCACTTAACAGCCATGCTTTTGGTGTATATGCAGAGCTTGGGTTCAAGGTGCGTTTGTAGTTCCTGGGGGGGCTCAGCGCATCTCTGATGGAGGCCATTCGGAGGCGGCCTGGTGTTGCGCTGATCCACCTTTTGCGCAATTTTCAATTTTCGATTTTATTTGATTAGCCGCACCCAGGCTATGCATATACATAGGTTAGGATTTAGTTAGTGTTAGGCCCCTCCCATGGAGGATTGACTTCTTCGCAGTGGGAGGGACGAGTACTTAATAGGTTGCATGCAAGCTGTTAATGGAAACCAACATCCTCCTCTAGTGGTAGACAGGTCATGTGTATGCTCGGTGTGTATTCGACCCCACAAATGGGGCTTGCACTCTTTTGCAGGTAGGCACTAGTCTGTTTTTAAGTAGCGCTGCTCATTTCCTTGCTATGGACATTTCAGTTATAACTGAGAGCAACTGATTAAAGAGAAACTCCAACCTAGAATTGAACTTTATCCCAATCAGTAGCTGATACCCCCTTTTACATGAGAAATATAATGCTTTTCACAAACAGACCATCAGGGGGCACTGTATGGCTGATTTTGTGCTGAAACCCCTCCCACAAGAAGCTCTGAGTACCGCGGTACTTTTGGCAGTTTGTTACAATGTAACAAGGTTCACAGACAGGAATTAGCTGTTTACAGCTGTCTCTAACAGCCAAAACAGCTAGGAGCAGCTACATAACCTGCCCACAGTAAAAATGTCACCATGTAATAAATGTCAGAATGTAAATCGGGCAGAGGAAAGATTTTACAATGAGCAAACGCTGACTAAATCATTTATAAATAATTATGGTAAAAAATGAAGCACTTTTTTTTACTACATTATTTTCACTGGAGTTCCTCTTTAAAGAGGAATTCCAGTGAAAATAATGTAATAAAAAAAGTTCTTCATTTTTACAATTATGTATAAATGATTTAGTCAGTGTTTGCCCATTGTACAATATTTTAAATCCCTGATTTACATTATGACATTTATTACATGGTGACATTTTTACTGCTGGCAAGTGATGTAGCTGCTGCTTGCTGTTTTGGCAGTTGAAAACAGCTGTAAGCAGCTATTTCCCACAATGTAACAGGGTTCACAGACAGGAAACTGCCAGAAGTACCTCGGTACTCAGAGCTTCTTGTGGGAGGGGTTTCACCACAATATCAGTCATACAGCGCCCCCTGATGGTCTGTTTGTGAAAAGAAATATATTTCTCTTGTAAAAGGGGGTATCAGCTACTGATTGGGATAAAGTTCAATTCTTGGTTGGAGTTTCTCTTTAAGTGTAAACAGGGCCTAAGGCTTCTGATAATGTTTAACTCCTGGAAAGTTCAAAAGGGTTATTACTTTTATTTGTTTTGTTTTTTTTTAAGTCAGAAAAGCAGATTTGTCAGATGCTGTTCAGAGAAAAGATGCCTGAAATGAAACCTTTAAACTGGACACAAAAATATGATACTCAGTTCTGTGTTTAATTGACTAATTCTGTAAAACACACACAATTAACCACTTTACCTAAGGGGTTTCCCCCCTTAAACACCAGAGCAATTTTCACATTTTAGCGCTGCATCCATTCATCTGCCAATAACTTTATCACACTGAAATGATCTATACATTGTTTTTTTGTTGTTGTTTTTTTTGCCACAAAGTAGGCTTTCTTTGGGTGGTACTTTTTGCTAAGAACTATTTTATTATAACTGCATTTTAATGGAAATAATAAGAAAAAAGTTGAAACTATTCATAATTTCTCCATTTTGGGGCCATTCTAGTTTTAAAATGAAACATTCTGCTTTATTTGCCCATTTGTCCCGGTTATTGCAACATTTAAAATATTTCCCTAGTACAATGTATGGCGCCAATATTTTATTTGGAAATAATTTAATAAATTCATACATCATTTAAAAAATAACAGTAATATACCCTCTTGACTAACATATTAAAAAAGTTCAGTCCCTAAGGTAACTATCTATGTATTTTTTTTAATTGTCTTTTTTTTTTTTAATGCAAAAGTTTTATTTGGGTAACTATGCGAGGTAAGCGGTTACTTTTAAATGTATGTGTAGGACATTTTTATTTAAAAAAAAAAAATATATATATGTATATATACAGGTGTAAATTTACTATTTGGCCACAAGATGTCCTTGCGCATTATTTTCCTTAGCATACTATTAGTACGCTAACAAGAAGTAATGCTTGGACGTGTTACTTCCTTAGTTACAATGACCGCAGGCATCTCGTTGATGCTGGTAATCATTGGCCTGGACACTTAGCTTAAAGAATGGGAACTGCATTAATTCACCTCCCCTTTAACGATCGGCGGCGAAAACGTGTGCGGAAGCAAGCAGGAGTGCGCGGCGGCAAGAAACTAGTATCTACGTCCCTGCGAGGTGTAGTGGTGTTTTACAGGGATGTAGATACTCATCCCAGGGGGAGGTAAAGTGGTTATTCGTCTCATAAGTTTATTTCAACTTCAGGTTCGCTCTAATGGACAAAACAGATATCAAAAACAGATTAAAAGAAAATCATTGCCCCCTTCATCCCGTTTGTTTCGTCTGTTGCCTATACCGTATAAAGTGCCGGGCAGAGTACCTAGTATTATGGGAGCCTAAAACTCTGACAGATGCACAAATCCTTTCCAGTCCTGTCTAAAACAATCATCAAAAATGTTGGTGGCTGTTAATGACTGTTACTACAAAGGTTGTTTTTGTGCTGTTTTCTCTTACACTCATAAATCTTTTATCGATGGGAAGAAATTAAAAGCACGGTACGGATTTCCAGACGTGCAGCCATTTCCTAGGTGAAATATTAGTGGCCGCGTGTCATTCATGCGCAGGATATGAATCATGTTCTGATGAAAAGCCGCAGATTGGCAAGATAAGCTCAGTTCCAGAAAACGAGGCTGATTCGGGAAGAAGGGGAAAGTTGTAACAAAATCCGAAATGGACTCAGATTTCAGCCAAGCTCAGTCCTCCCGCAGCAGTACAGACGCTGCAGCTTTGTTGTCCAATCCTTTGTGATTTTGTTAAGTGAAGTTTTGCTATACGGGCATACTGCTTGCTCCTTTACCAGCAGCCATTTCTGGACGACGTCTTGCCTGTTTCATTTCATCACTTAAAGTGGACGTGAACTCAGAAGTCCTCTCTGCTCTAGACGATACACAACAGCATAATAACCTTTAAACAAAAACTTTTTTTGTTACAGCTGATACAAATCTTAAAATAAATCTGCACAGTTTCTACTTCCTGGAAGTAGACATATTGATAACATCCAGTGCTTTCAAATTGGCTTATCTGCCATAGGCAGTCATGTGACACAGGGGAGAGATCAGATTGCAACTTATGATAATACACAAACGAGGGGGAATTAGACAGGCTAAACTCTCTAAATACATACAGAGTGCATTTCTCTCTGTTCTCCTTCTGTCTTGTGTAAGAGTTCAGCCCCACTGTAAAGTGACACTGAAGCAAAAAAAAACACCTTATGATATAATGAATTATATGTATAGTACAAGTAATTCATAGAACATTAGTAGCAAAGAAAAGTCTCCTATTTTTATTTTCAGTTACATAGCTTTTTTATAACATCGCATCATTCTATAATATTTGCAGTTTACAAACTATACTCTGTATTTTAAATATGAAACAGACCAGGAACGTTCAAAGGGTCATTAGCTCTGCAGTAAAACCTTCAAGAGAACCTGAACTAAAAATTAAAAGTCAAAATAAACATAAACATGTCATACTTACCTCCCGTGTAGTCTACTCATCAATCTCTTTTTCCTCTCCTGTGTCCTGTTTGTCCACTGTGATCAATGATCAGCAGCGCCCCCTCTAATGTCAGGCTGGGGGTCAGCTGACAGCACAGCAGTCACATGACCGCTAGGCTAATTACTCCTCCTCCATGCAGCGAGCTCACGGACAGAGCCTGAGCTCAGAGCACTGCTTGTGCTGTGTTGTGAGCATTCATTATATGTCAGTTCTGGCTCCAAATGATGCCGTCCCCTTCTTTGACATGGCCAGTCACACTGTAGGCACACCACCGCCTCTGGTCTGTCACTCTGCCTGTCATCCTGTCCTGAACCAGAACATCATCTCTGCTCTAAAAGATATGCAACAACATAATCCTTTTTCAAGAAAAAAAAATTCTTTGTTACAGCTGATACAAATCTTGCAATAATCTGCATTGTTTCAACTTCCTGCTTTCATGGAAGCAGGCATATTTAACATCCTGTGCTTTCAAATGAGCTTATCTTCTGCGACAGTCAGGTGACACAGGGTAGAGTTCAACAAATTTCAACTTGTGATTAGACACAGATGAAGGGGAATTACACAGGCTAAACTCTCTAAATACATACAGGGTGCATTTCTCAACACCACCTCCTCTGTGTACACATGATGCCCCCTTTCACATTTCTGACTTCCCCCTCATATGTGACTGTCGAGAACCTGCTGCTCTCTGGGTATATTAGTCAGAGAGCTCAGAGAAGCTCTTTTGCATAGATAACTGAAGTTTCTTAACTCTGATCTTGGCCTGCTCAGACAGGTTGCGTCTGATACCACCTGCTTCTCTCCACATTGTGGTGTCGCCTGTTCTCATAACCACTTTAAGGGTGGACCTTGAGAGTGACCTGGTGTGTACCAGGCAGTAAAGTCCAGCGACCCTTGTGGGACACTCTGGCGATGACCCATAGACTATGTACTCTTGGTTGCCCTCGCCTCAGTAAGGTGGTCAACAGTCCAGTCACTTGCCTAACATCTACGGTGAACAAATAGGGCCAATAAGGAAGTGTGACTGTTGACTTGGTTTGGGGACAGGTGAGAGGCACAGACACAATGGCCTCAATTCACTTAGCAGTTTAGGCTGGTCTCCTAATGGTTTTATTCTACTGATGGTTTGATATAAACCAGCAATCAGTCGCATAAAAAGGGAATTCACTAATAATTACCGAATGTTTTATAGCGGTTTTTAGACCTGGTCTAAAACATTCGGTACTTAGGTCTAATTACCGTATGAGGTCTAAAGATACGAGTAGCTATGACTGACATCCTTCTCCTCTGACGAGCTCTCCTCTGGATACAATTAAACTCCTGCATAATTAATTCAAAAAGCTCCATCCTCTCGTGTAAAATACCTCACAGAAGTACTTTACCGACAGAAATCAGCTGTTCTAATCTCTGTCAGAAAAAATGGGGCGTGGTTACTTCTTGTTTGCCTTTGGGAATTGTGTAATTACTGAATGTTTTAGACCAGATCTAAAAACAAGTCTGATGGTGGCCATACATGGTAACATATTTTCATCCAATCTTACCATTTCTATGTAATATAAGGGAACTGCCTAAATTATCCTTTCAATATATTCACTTATTTACCCTTATACTACATAGAAATGGTAAGATTGGATGAAAAAATTGTACCATGTATGGCCACCATAAAACGTTCAGTAATTATTAGTGAAATCCCTTTTGATGCAACTGATTTACACCAAACCATCAGTAGACTAAAAACATCAGTAGACTAGTCTAAACGGCTTAGTGAATTGAGGCTATTGGGCGATTTATGTAGAGAAGCTCATGGAATTTGAGTAAAGATGTTATAAACCCCCAATGCAGGTTTCCGCAACAAAATAAAGTAGTCTGGGCATTAGTGCCGCCTTCCTTCTACCTGCCTTAATAAAACAGCCTTGTAATATGTTCCAATAATTTGCTTACCTAAATTGCTCCGTGAATTCTTTTTGCGTGTTTGATAGACCCGTGATCTTGTATGTAGCTCGCTGCCGCCTCACTTAGCGGTTAGACAACATCTCGTTCTTCATTATCCTCCCACCAAGAAGCGCAGTAAGTCTAACGATCTCATAATGGTAGAATTATTACTCTGACTTCCCTGTAGACAGACACAGCAGATCCCACTACGCCGTTCCGATAAAACCCCTGGAGCTCGTTAACCGAGACATAAATCGCGGAGAAGCCGCAGCGTTAAAATCAAAACAGGGGAAAAAATAAAAACAAGCCGAGTCCTGGCTTGGGAACGCGGCCCGTCGCCATAAATTATAGCGGCAAATGTGTATTAATCATTTACGACTGCATCTGGGATCTCATGTAAAACGGAACCAAAAATACTTTCTTCTGACTGTGACCTTGTTTTCAATAGCTCGTCGGAATAAAATAAAGTTTCCTCTCCCTATGGTGCTATTAAACATCATCTTCAATTAATGGAGCCATTTGTTTACAAGGAAAGCTGAGATCTTTATGCCTATGTGCTTAAGCCTAGAGCAACCCGAACGCAGGAAATATCTAGAAACTTCTTAAAGGGGCCCTGAAGTGCATCCATGCAAACAAAGCCACCTTTATATCCAGAAACAGAAGGGATAAATATAAGCACATATGCTGTTCTTACTTTGAGCATCGTTTCCTTAAAGGGATTCCGAGCTCAAAATAAAAACGAAATTGGTACTCACCTGGGGCTTTCTGCAGCCCAGTGTAGGTCGGGAGATCCCACGGCATCCATCTGGCTCTTCTCCCAGGCCTTCGCTCAGAAATGCTCCCGGCAACACTGGGCCCGAGTGTCGGGCTCCTTCTTCCTGAAACGTCAATCGCGCATGCGCCGTACTGTCACGCCGGCCGCCGTGATGACGCGGCCGGCGCGACAGTACGACAGGAAGAGGAGCCCGACACTCGGGCCCAGTGTCGCCAGGAGCCATTTCTGAGTGAAGGCCTGGGAGAAGAGCCAGATGGATGCCGTGGGACCTCCCGTGAGCTTGGAGTCCCTTCAAAGAGTAACTGTTAAGCATAAAATCTAAAATCAATTCTCTAGAAGTAGCTGTTCTACAAGTAAAATGGATGCTAAAGAGGCAATATAAAAGTCTAAAAATCAATCTCACCTTTTTGCTAATTGATTTTTATGCCCCCTGGCTCTAATGTGGTACGCAGAGTAGCAGCCGCAAAAGAGAAGTGACGTCGCAGGGAAATTCAGCCTTGATTGGCTGATGTCTCTGTCACTCTCGTCACTGCCAGCTGCTAGGGCGCAGGAAGGGGGGCCAGAAGCTGTCCCCTGACACTGTCCTCGGCTCCCCTCCTGCAGTGTGCCATTTCCGCTCTCCAGCCGCATCTTTCTCCCCCTGCATGCCCCCTCGGCATCCCTTCTCCTCCCCGCACTATTACAGAGCAGAGCGGGGAGGGATAAAGCCAGCACACAGACTCACCTCCTTATGGTTCCACGCGCTGGAGTTCTCATCTATACTCTCTACACTGTCTCCGGTGGTAGTGCAGAGATTATGCATGGGAACTTCAGTGCTTGGAACTATTAGTAGGTGAGTCGGTCTGCGCTGCCTTTATCACTCCCCGCTCTGCAGGGAGAGAAAGGGTAAGTGCTCAGAACAAGCAATGCCCGACATACATGACTGCAGAAAAGGCTTCTCAGCAAATTTAAAGGCACACACTTTGCAATTACTTCTCCAGCACATGTACAACAGGAGCTGAAAACTAGGGATGGTCAATGAGATGGAAATTTCGAGTTGATGCAGGATTATACAAATGTATGCAGCTTGAAGATGGACCAATCAAATTTTACCTCAGCAGGATTTGATTGGTTCATTTTCAAGCTGCATAAATTTGCCTACAAAATGTGCATAATGCTGCATCAATTCAGATATTTGCTTCTCATTAACCATCCCTACTGAAAACCCAATGCCTGTTGGCCTTATACCTACAGTCCTGGCAGTGAAAACCTAAATTATCTTATGACACCTTTGCATGCTATCCAAACCTAAAATACCCCCGCAACTGGTCTTTAAGGTTTCTGGTTGCATAAATATGTTTTAATTAATACACCAGCGGCTAACCATTATTACTGCCGGCATGTATATTTAAACACGCTTATCTCCATCTACACGGCAGGGTAAATAGTCATCAGGGGATTTCTTCTCGCGGAATCAGCGTGAGGCTCAAATTTGTGCTTCTTGATAATGGAGAACACGTCAACACTTTCCAAAGCCCTTCATCCCCGTTTGCGGGAGAGACGTCGGCTTGCAAAACATTTTTTTCTCAATAAATCTGCTTATTAAAGTCTGAGGGGAAAATGTCATTTTGTCCGTGAATGGAAGTGTTGCTGGGATTGTGTGTCGCGGGTTATTGCAGCACTTAGAATCATAACACATGTTGACTACGACTCTCGGGGCATGCGGTGCCTTGCTAAAAGAGGAACCGTAACCAAGGATTTAACTTCATCCCTATCAGTAGCTGATACCCCCTTTCCCATGAGAAATCTTTATCTTTTCTCAGACAGATAATCGGGGGGCGCTGTATGGCTGATATTGTGGGGCTACCCCTCCCACAGTGTGATGTCAGCACCAGGGTACTGACATCACACTGCGAGAGCCTTAATGCATTGTGGGAAATAACAGCTGTTTCCAACTGCCAAAAAAGCAGCATCTCCTTCCACAGACATCACCTGCCAGCAGTAAAGATGTCACCATTTGATAAATGTCAGAATGTATATCAGGTAGAGGAAAGATTTTAAAATGGGCAAACATTGACTAAATCATTTATGAATAATTATTGTAATAACAAAGCTTTTTTTTATTACGTAAATTTCACTGCAGCTCCTCTTTAAAGCTTAAAGGACCACTATTGTGAAAAATTGTAAATGGAATATATATATATATATATATATATATATATATATATATATATATATATATATATATATATATATATATATATATATATATATCCAAGGGGTGAGCAGCACAAACCAAATTTTTATGCAATTCTATGCAAAGCATGCACACAGCGAGGTCCCCAGACTCCAAAAGAAATATATAAGTACAGAGGGGCTGCAGCACACAACAAGAAAACAGTGACAGGGGCTCTTGGTTACGCTTTAACGCGCTTAAGCTCACCAACTGCGCCAAAGTGTCCCCAATCTGGTGAGTCCTACTCTACCATGCAAAATGCCAGTTTTTATAAGCAGTCTAGTGGGAACTAAACCAAAAACCCTAAAATGTCAACTAGATGGGAAAAAAAGGAAATTAAAAACACCTCACCCTTCACCTAGCTAACAAACGAACTGTGTGTGTGTGTGTGTGTGCAGGCATATATATTTATGTATGTCCCAGAGTAAAATGCATTTTAAACGACACTATAGCAATGTTGCTGTTGCTTACAGTAAGTTGTAAAAACCTGACAGATCTGACTGATTTGGGACTAGCTCATCTCCTCATGGGGATTCTTGGGCGTTTCTTTATTTTCAAAAGCACTAACTTGAATAGCAGTTGCTCAGTCCAGCTGTCAGAATAGTGTGCAAGCGAGTAGGGAGGCTGGCTGATGACTTCTTTGTATAGATCCTTTCCTGGTTATGCTTTTGTGAAAGATAATTGATGGTCAGTGATAATGAATTAGAGGTAATAAAATTTGTGGCCCGTTAAGAAATTTCAACCTATATTTTTACCTTTTAAATTCAAAATGAAAGTGATGGATTCCAGGAAATTCCCGTTTAAAGTGAACCAGAGACGAAGCATCCTCATGTATGACCTCACAGGTCATGTCAGTGACAGGAGATCCTGCTTGCTTTTTTGCCAGTTGGAAACAGCTGTAAACAGTAAAACAGCTGTTATTCCCCACAATGCAGTGAGGTTCACAGACAGGAAACTGCCAGGACCATGGTACTCACAGTTTCCTGTGGGAGGGGTTTCACCACAAAATCAGCCATACAGAGTCCCCTGATGTTCAGTTTGTGAAAAGGAAGATTTCTCATGTAAAAGTGTCAGCTACTGGGAAGTTTAATTCTTGGTCACGGTTTCTCTTTAAGATTTGATTGCTGTATAGCCTGCAAAATCCCGTTCCTGCTCTTCAATGCAGTGTTCCCCAACCCTGTCCTCAAGGCCCACCAACAGTGCATGTTTTGTGGAAATCCACGGAGGTAGTTAATCAACTCTGCTGAGACACTAAGTACCTCACCTGTGAATGTTTGTAAATTCCTGCAAAACATGTACTGTTGGTGGTCCTTGAGGACAGGGTTGGAGAACTCTGCTTCAATGACCACCCTCATTGTCTTACAGGAAAGAAGCACAAAAGTGAATTCCAGCAGCTGTTGGATCAGGTGAAGGGCCGATGGAAGAATGGGAAGAGTAAGAAGGAGAATCGTGAGGCCAGCAGCAGCAGAGCAGGTAAGTGCACACAGGTTAATTCTGTTATCTAACTGTCAGAAGCTATTAGGAGACTCGCAGAAGTGTGAAAAGAACCGCAGAGATGCTGAACTGTCATGCAGTCCTCAGCTGGCTCAAGACTGCCAAATTGGCTGCTAAGTAGGAGCTGCAGATGGACCCACCTGTGCAGGAAATCTGATTAAGATGTCACACAGCGCGAGGTCTGTGCCAATCTGAGAGTCGCGACTGCGGGGCGGATAATGTACCCGTTTGCACGAATCAGCCCGGCGTGCTATCGGCTTGTAGCTGACAACAAAATAAACGCGATAAATCCTATCAGCCGGGCTCCTGCACGTCTAATGTGCTATTATTGGTGGAATAATGGCACAATATCATTTTAATGCCAGCATTCCAGCTTTACAATTATATTGTAATATTGTTATGCTATTATTTTGCAGCCCCCACAGCTCATTTGAATCGTTCTTTGGGGAAAACAGGAGATGGCTTAGCAAACATTTTATTAAAGGCCATGCAAAGTGTAGTAACCCTTAACAGTCAATCAGGTTGAAAGGCTGTGAATTCACTTAAAGGAACTCTGAGCACCTCTCATGGGCATGCCTTTAAGCCAGACGACTTTCAACAAAAATCAAGCAGCAATCAATGCTGTCCCTACAGCTAAGTTTAAAGCTGGGATCTTCGTTACAAGAATAAAGTCTCTTGCGTAGTCCCATACACCGCGTAGAGGTAGCCCAGTGTCGTATGTGTCCTAACTCTGGCCCTGTAACATCCAAAGCACAAACATGCACGCATTCAGCGCATCAAAACCTATCTAGGGAATAGGAGCACATATCCTTAAAGAGAACCCGAGGTGGGATTTCATTATGTTACTGGGGCACAGAGGCTGGTTGTGCACACTAACACCAGCCTCTGTTGCCCCATGGTGTGCCTCCATGTCCCCCCTGCGCGCCGCTATACCCCCGCAGTGCTGGCGACACGCAGCGTGTCCCCAGCACAATGTTTACCTAAGCGCTGTCTGTCAGCGCCGCTCCCACGCCTCCACCGTATCGGCGCTGCCCGCCTGTGTCCCTTCCCTCTCGCTGATTGGAGGGAAGTGACGCGGGCGGGTAGCGCCGATGCGGAGGAGGCGGGGAAGTGGCGCTGACAGACAGCGCTTAGGTAAACATTGTGCTGGTGACACGCTGCGTGTCGCCAGCACTGCGGGGGGTATAGCGGTGCGCAGGGGGGTCTTGGAGGCACACCATGGGGCAACGGAAGCTGGTCTTAGTGTGCACAACCAGCCTCTGTGCCCCAGTAACATAATTAAATCCCACCTCGGGTTCTCTTTAATGTCCTCCCTGGGACAGATAGTGCAGCTCCTTTGTTGGATTAGTTAGATGCACTATCTGTCCCAGGGGAGGACGTAAAGAATATGTGCTACTATTCCCTAGATAGATTTTGATGCGCTGAATGCGTGCATGTTTGTGCTATGCATGTTACAGGGCCAGAGTTAGGACACATACGACACTGGGCTACCTCTACGCGGTGTATGTGACTATGCAAGAGACTTTATTCCTGTAATGAAGATCCCAGCTTTTAACTTAGCTGTAGGGACAGCATTGCTTGCTGCGTGATGTTTGTAAATAGATTTGCATGAGGATTTGCATGAGTGTGCGGAAGTTCATTTTGATGTTTTGCTTGCCACACCCCTTCCAGCACCTCCTCATTAAATATACAAGTGTTTAAATGTCCTAGCTCAAGGTGAGGAGCCTGGATTTTGTATTTTTTTGAATTGTAGTTGAAGCAGTAGAGTGTTGTACCGTGTTAGCCATGAGTAAAAGCAAGGAGTTTTGAATCAGGATGATACCATTTATTGGCTAACTTGGAGATGGATAAACAGTGAGCCTTCGGCTTATAAAAAGCCTTCGTCAGGAACCAGTCCGACGAAGGCTTTTTATAAGCCGAAAGCTCACTGTTTATCCATCTCTAAGTTAGCCAATAAATTGTGTCATCCTGATTCAAAACTTTGTGGCTAAGATTTTATCTAGTGCTCTCCCTCTTCCCCTATTAGTGATCTTAAAGTGAACCTAAAGCCGATTAAAAAAAAATGAGATTAACTCACCTGGGGCCTCCCTCAGCCCCCTGCAGCCGATCGGTGCCCTCGCAGCTCCGCTCCGATGTCCCAGGACCCGCCGGCGAGCACTTCCGGTTTCGCCGTCACCGGCCGACAGGCATGGGAATGCGAGTGATTGTTCGCGTTCCCAGCCTGTATATCGCCCCCTATGCTGCTATTGCGGCCTCCTGTGTATGTATCGCAGTCTAGGGCCAATTTAGGGGGAAGCCAATTAACTTATCTGTCTGTTTTTGGGATGTGGGATGTGGGAGGGCCACTGTTGTGTCACCATCTTTCAGCCTTATTGTGGGGAACCAGTAAGTTTAAGCATCACACAGAGGAGTAATGTGAATTACGCCCACAGTAGCCGATTCCTGTGTGATTGACCGTTATCTTCCATCCTGCTGGATTGATGAAGGTGGTCGATTTTACTTGTTGTCGGCCTCTTCTCATTGTTCGGGCATACTGGAACACACTCTCTCAATGGAATAAAATGATTGGATCGATTGTACAGCTATATCATTAGTGTATGACCACCTTAATTTTGTTTCACTCTTCCCAGCTTATCCTTTTGACTCCTCCCCCCACCATTTTGACTATTACTCTCGTTCTGAAAGGAGTTCTGTGGTTGGGAAGGGGGGGGGGGGGGTGGAAGATAAAAACGGACACTTACCTGGGGCTTCTATCGGCCCCCAGCAGCTGTGATGTCCCACTCTGTCCTCCAAAAATGCTTCATTCCCCACCGCCGGTCCCGGTGTAATCCGCCGTCTAATTAGACTGTGGCTTGTGGCTGTGCGTCATCGGGAGCTTACTGCGCTGGCGCAATTCAAGAAAGTAAGCTCCCGATGATGTGCGCAGGAGCGAGCATTATTCGTCTTCTTACATGAACATCAGACCGGGATCGGCGGTGGGGAACGGAGCATCGTTGGACGGCGTGGGACATTACAGCTGCAGGGGGTCAATAGAAGCCCCAGGTAAGTGTCAGTTTTTATTTTCAAGCCCCCCCCCCCCCCCCCCCCCCCCCCCCCCAGAATCACTTTAACCAGCTGAGCGGTCTGGACGAGCTCAGCTCGTCCAACACCGCCAGCGGCTGCCGCTCAGGCCCTGCTGGGCCGATTTTAATGAAACAAAAAGCAGCACACGTGTGCTGCCTGATCGCCGCCGCTCTGCGGCGATTCGCCGCGAGCAGCGGCGAAAGAGGGTCCCCCCAGCCGCCTGAGCCCAGCGTAGCCGGAACAAAAAGTTCCGGCCAGCGCTAAGGGCTGGATCGGAGGCGGCTGACGTCAGGACGTCGGCTGACATCGATGACGTCACTCCGCTCGTCGCTATGGCGACGATATAAGCAAAACAAGGAAGGCCGCTCATTGCGGCCTTCCTTGTTTATTCTGGGCGCCGGAGGCGATCGGAAGATCGCCTCCGGAGCGGCCTCTAGTGGGCTTTCATGCAGCCAACTTTCAGTTGGCTGCATGAAATAGTTTTTTTTTTCATCCAACCCTCCAGGACAGTGACATTGAGATTTGGGCTCCGCCCCCCAGAAACAGGAAACACCCAGCGTGAGCTCTATAAATCTGTTCCCAGGTATCCACACCTCAGTTGTGTGTTTCCTTCCCTGGGAACATGAGCTCTGTAAAGGGAGCTAGCTGGTCAGCAGCCTGGGAGTGCTGAGGCTGGTAATAGTTCCCTGAGGGAGCCTGCTTCACTACCCTGGAGGGTTGGAATATTGTTGCAGCAGAAAGCTCCTTACCTGCTTAAACAGGTTTTTCCCCTCTAGCAGCCACCTGAGCGGCTGTGCGTGCTAGAGGGAGGACAACGCGGAGCAGCCCTGACGGAGGTCCTGGACGCAGCGGTGGGGGAATATCGGCTCTGCACGGAGGAAGGATGGCTTTGTCCCCAGTCTAGCGGTACTTCCGCCGACGAGTGACTTCACTTCCGCATTTGCGCGGCTGCAAAACAGCGTTGTGTGCGTTCCTTGTGGCACTTAGCGTTTGGCCTTTGCCGAGGATGGACGCACGAAAACTTCAGGATCAGGTAAGCCGGCGGAGATCTTGTGGGAGCCGCGTTTGATCACGGTCTGACTGGTCGCCGCACTGGTCTGAGGTTTGATTATGCTGCTCAGATGTATTTAGTCAGCATATGAATGACAGTGGCTAGATCAAGGATATTTGCTGAAGCTGTCTTTTTGTGGTGGCACATTGTTGTTTAAAACCAGTTAAACATGGATAACTGCACTGATCTTAAGTTTAATTAATAGATCAGAAAAAGCATGTTAGACTACTTGGTGATTTGATTACTTAAATGGAGCAAGATGTTTGTTACCAGTTTAAGTATTGTAAAAGTCCTGATAGTTCAGAAAAGCATTTGTTCACATGTGACTGATTGGTTTTTGTGCAGCTCAATGTGTTTTGCATAAGTAATTGTTGCATAGCTACCTGAATGAATGTTAACTACATGGTGCATTCATTGTGGGGAGTGAGCTGGTTACTGGGTCAGCTGCATATAATGTTGGATGTTTTCCTTCTAAGTTTGCAGGAGGGATTTATTGGTGCAGTATCACCAAATATATTAAGTTTAAAAAAAAAAAAAAAAAAAAAAAAAAAAAAAAATTTTTTTTTCCCTCTCTCTCTCCTGCAATACATTTTAGCAGCTGTATGCATCTACATTCTGTCTAGATGAGCTACACTTGAATTGATATGCATCCTAAATTATCTGTCTGATTGCTGTACTTAAGCTTATTTTACAGATAATGATATTCATTTTTTTGGTAAACAGCTCACTATATACACAGAGTATATATGAATAAACATCACATCTGTTCAGGAGAGGATTTATGTGATTAATTACAGGCTTTAATGAATTATAGTAATTAATCTCATGGTATTATTCTCTTCATATGTTTTTCAGGAGACTTCGGACTTATCCGATAGCTCTAACAGGTCCAGGAGTTGCCTTGTCTGTAAGGTTGTTTTGCCAACTAGCTGGACAAAAGCATCTTGCCAAGGATGTATTACAAAGTTAATTAATGAAGAGAATACTGCCTCCTGCAAAGAGTTTATGACTACCATGAGGCATGAAATGGTAGAGACATTTAGAGCATTCAGGGAAAATCTGCCTACAGGGTCAGCTCCTGTGGTACCTCCTGTGGCAGTTATTCCCAAGGAGAATCCTAAGCCAAGAAAAGCTCTTGTAAAAACTACAAGACGTTTAATTTCTTCAGATGAAGAAGAAGAAGAGGAAATACAGGATGTTCTTCCTGGAGGACAGGTTAACAGGGAGTTATCACAGGATGATATGTCAGATCAAAGTGATACGGATGAGAAACTTATGTTTTCAAGATTCAGATTTCCGGTGGAAGAGACTGATGAATTAGTGCGGGCTATTCACACTACCTTGAATATTAATCAGACCACTCCCGCTCCTGTGTCCATACATGATAAATTATATTCTGGTATGGATCCCACACCACATTTAAATTTTCCTGTACATCCCTCAACAAAAAACCTAATTAATACGCAATGGAAATACCCAGAGAAAAAACTTTTTATTTCCAGAGGGTTTAGAAAGCGATTCCCCTTTTCAGAAGAAGATGCAAAACTATGGGAAGGTTGTCCCAAGTTAGACGCAGCGTTCAGTCTAATGAATAGGGAGAATGAACTTGCTTTTGAGGATTTGGGTTTCCTTAAAGACCCAGCAGACAAGAAAATTGATTTGTCACTTAAAAAAGCTTATACAGCAGCAGTAACTAACTTTAAGCCTGCTGCAGCCACCACCTGTGTCTCTAGGACCACTTTATTATGGATAGAGAGGGTGGAAGAATTAGTCAAAACTGATGCTCCTAAAAAGGACATTTTAGAAGCTCTGAGTGTTGTTAAGAAATCTAATAATTATGTTACTGATGCTTCAACAGAGTCACTAAGAGTTACAGCAAAGACAACAGCACTAGTTAATAATGCCCGCAGAAATCTGTGGCTCAAGACATGGGACGGTAGCCAATCGTCCAAGTCTAAGGCATGTAATCTACCCTTTACGGGGGATCTGTTATTTGGCCCTCAGCTCCAAGAAGTCCTGGAGAAGACGGCAAGCAGGAAATTATCATTTCCGAAGAAAAAGAAATTCAAGCCGAATAGGCCCTTTTTTCGCCGCAATAACCAGGCGAGAGATAAAGGGGTCCAAAAAAGAAGGACTTGGCCAATTAATAAGGAAGGGCCTAGGAGGACTCTGCTGCATAAGCCAGCAGAGCCCCAAAGCAAGCACCAGTGACGCCAGGCTGAAAGTAGGGGGCAGGTTATCTCGCTTTTATCCAGAGTGGAGAAAGATAACCTCGAATCAATTCATTTTAGACCTAATAAAAGACGGGTACAAGATAAGATTCATAAAAAAGCCCCCGGTGAGATTTGTAAAGACTTTAATGCCGAAAGACAGAGAAGCCAGGATGGCATTACAGGAATTACTAAGAGACATGATGGACAGAAATGTCATAAAAGAGGTACCACCTCAGGAAAGAAACCGAGGGTTCTATTCTCGAATTTTTCTGATCAAAAAGCCAACCGGAAAATTCAGAATGATTCTGAACTTAAAACCACTAAACCCCTTTATTGTATACGAAAAGTTCAGAATGGAAACTGTGTATACGATGAGGAACTTACTGAATGCAGACGTGTTTATGGTGAACATAGATCTGACAGACGCTTATTGGCACATCCCAATCAGAAGGGAGTCTCAAAAGTACCTAAGATTCAGTGTACAAGGAGACGGTGGAGTGCTGCATTATCAATTCTCGTGCCTTCCTTTCGGAATATCTTCAGCACCAAGAGTGTTTACGAAAGTAATGGCAGAGGTGGTAGGAAATCTTCATCTCCAGAACATTATAATAATCCCTTATCTGGACGACCTATTAGTTCTAGCAGACAATGCGGTACTGCTTCAAAGAGATCTGAAGAGGGTGTTAGGTCAGTTAGAAACCCTGGGTTGGTTAGTAAATTACCAAAAGTCACATCTGGATCCATCCCAGGTGATCAAATTTTTGGGGTTCATAATAAATTCACCCCTTCAAAGACTGTTCTTGCCAGAGGACAAGGTGACAAAAGTGCAGTCGACAATAGTCAGCCTTCTAGAGGCAGACACCATCTCAGTACGGCAGTGCATGAGTATAGTGGGTCTTCTAACCTCAACAGCACCAGCAGTAGATTGGGCAATGGCTCACGTAAGAGTTCTCCAGAACTGGCTACTGGAAAACTGGAACAGAAATCAGGGCGATTTAGAAAGCGTGTTATCAATACCAACCTGGGTAAAGGAATCACTGCCTTGGTGGATGGATATAAAAAATCTTCAGTTAGGAAGACTATGGCGGTCTCCTCCAACAAAGATTATAACAACAGACGCAAGTTTGATGGGTTGGGGAGCCCATGTGGACGGACTATACCTGCAAGGGTCATGGACAGACCCAGTAAGGGGAGAGTCATCCAACTTCAGAGAAATGAAGGCAGTTCATATGGCCCTATTACAAGCATCAGAGTGTCTAAAGGGGCATCATCTTCAGGTTCGTTCAGACAACATAACAGTAGTAGCCTATCTGAACAAACAAGGAGGGACAAGGTCCAGAAAACTCCTAGAAGTGTCACTGAAGATCTTAGATTGGGCAGAGCTGAATCTGCTATCATTAACAGCAGTCCATCTGAAAGGGACATTAAATCGAATGGCCGACCTTCTAAGCAGACAAAGACTGTCAAATTCCGAGCTGAGGCTCAACCCGGAAGTATTCAGAATGATAACGGCCAGATGGGGGTGGCCCGAAATAGACCTTTTTGCCAATCAGACGAACTCTCAGTGCAGAAGGTTTTTCTCTCTAGATCCGAAGGGAGCATGTGCAATAGATGCGTTGGCCCAAGATTGGATCTTCAGCAAAGCATATGCCTTTCCACCAATCCCCTTGATTCCTCTTGTATTACAGAAGTTGAAACTGTCCAGAATGACTCTGATATTAATAGCACCAGATTGGCCAAAACGATCATGGTACCCGTTGTTACTAAAAATGCTGAAAAAAGATCCTTTACTCCTCCCTCAGGAGGAATTACTTTTAGATCAAGAGGAACACAGATGGGTACATGTTCCAAATCTGCATCTAAAAGCGTGGTTTCTGAAAGGGATGTTCTGAAGTCCAAGGGCCTGTCAGACAGAGTGATCAAGACGGTTCTGAATAGCAGAAAGAAAGTAACCAGATCGATCTATTCTAAGTATTGGAAGACTTTTTTAGACTGGAAAAAGAGAAATAAAGTTAAAGACAATAAATTACCGACAATTCTTGAGTTCCTGCAAGATGGAATTGAGAGGGGTTTGGCCTTAAGTACAATTAAGGTACAAGTAGCAGCAATTTCTGTTTTCGTTGATAAGAAATTAGCCTTAGATCCCCTGGTGATCAGATTTATGAAATCGGTAGAAAGATCAAGGCCAATAGTTAAGAAATCATGTCCTAGGTGGGACCTATCTTTAGTTCTCAATGTACTTATGGAAGAGCCATTCGAACCTCTAGAAGAAATTTCGTTAAGGAATCTTACAATTAAAACCATATTCTTAGTAGCGATTACCTCTGCAAAAAGAGTAAGCGAATTAGAGGCACTAAGCAGTGATGAACAATTCTGTTCTATATTTGAAGACCGAGTGATATTGAAGACGGTAACTGATTTTTTACCTAAAGTATCATCAGTGTCTAATAGGGGGCAAGAGATAATATTGCCTACCTTCTGCAATAAAGCAGTTCATCCAAAAGAGAAGCAGTGGCACAAGCTGGATGTAAGGAGGTGCTTACTAATATACTTAAAAAGAGTGAAGCAACTCAGGAAAACAGACAGGTTATTTGTTAATTTCACTGGAAATAAAGTGGGAGAAAAAATGACCAAAGCTTCGATAGCAAGATGGCTCAAGGTTTGTATTGAGGAAGCTTACAAATTGAGGCAGTTGGAGTCACCTAAAGAGATCACAGCACACTCTACTAGAGCTATGGCAACCTCCTGGGCCTATAGAGCTGGGGCATCGGCATCAGAGATCTGCCGGGCAGCAACATGGAGGAGTGTCAACACGTTCGTCAGACATTACCGTCTAGATCTGATGACAGCAGGAGAACAGTCCTTCGGGAGGAAAGTTCTACAGGCTGTGGTCCCGCCCTAAGGTGGGTGATTCCTTGTTTATCATCTCAATGTCACTGTCCTGGAGGGTTGGATGAAAAAACCAGGATTACGACCTGGTAATTCTATTTTTGACAACCCTCCAGGACAGTCCTTAGTTCCCACCCGTTAAGCATCATGTATTTTGATGTGGGTAAGAAGTATTAGGGTATCCAGTATGACTAGGTTCAGGTCTTGTGCACAACTGAGGTGTGGATACCTGGGAACAGATTTATAGAGCTCACGCTGGGTGTTTCCTGTTTCTGGGGGGCGGAGCCCAAATCTCAATGTCACTGTCCTGGAGGGTTGTCAAAAATAGAATTACCAGGTCGTAATCCTGGTTTTTTATTTAAAAAAAACCCTCCCGCAGCCACCCTGGCGATTTAATCAGAACGCCAGGGTGGTTAAAAGGAACCCAATTTATTTCTGTTTAAACAATACCGTTACATGGCAGTTCTGCTGATCCTTTCTGGTCAGTAGTGTCTGAATTATAAACCTTAAACAAGCATGCAGCTACTATTTTCAGATTTGTCATAGGCCTCTGATCTGCATGCTTGTTCAGTGTCTATGGCTAAAAGTACTAGAGGCAGAGGATCAGCAGGACAGCCAGGCAATGTGCATTATTTAAAAGGAAATAAACATGTCAGCCTCCATATCGCTCTCCCCTCGTGTTCCCTTTAACCTGTCTCTTTCCTTTACCATCATCCACACCCTCCCCGCCGTATGTCTCTCTTTTCCCTTCTTACCCATTATTTCCATACTGTCATACAATAAAAGCAGTATTTCTTTCATGTAGCACGTTTTATCCTGAGAAGATCTTTGGGAACAGGTGTCCTCAGCAGCCCTCGCTATTTTTAAGCATCAACAATTAATATGAATGCCTGGGGGTGATAGGAGACTTTACTGATACTATTCTTCCCATAATTAGCGATGACATTTCAGAGATTTACCCTCCCTTTGTCTTCCAGAAAACAAAACTTGACAGGTTACAGAAAATTGCTACTTGAGAGCTTGTCAAAAATTTCAAAACCTGAAGATAGTCAATCTTGAGCTGGAGCTTGTGAGTTCTTTATCTCGGAGCTTCCGCTCTAAAGCTGAGAAAAAACATACATTTATACATTTTCCACATAGCTTTAGTTAATTTAAGAAAACATAAACCGGGACAAGTGTCTTTAAAGGGTCACTGTAATGACATATTGTAGAATGTAGAAAATAATTCTGGATACCCATGTTTACGTTAATTAACCTTATCTCGGTACCGGAAACACTTCCTATGTCTGTACATTGCTCTGTATTGATATGTAAACCTGCCTTCCCAGTGATGTCTTGCTCAGGCTATGATGGCACAAAGCCTTCTCCTCCAAGTGCATACTGGGAGACCAGGCCTCGTTTTTAATCACTTTGGGACACACAACAAAGAATTATTCTGCAGCGATGCTTGTTGTCAGCAGTAAAGTTAACCACTTAATGACCACAGGACGTATACCTACTGACAGTGTATTTGTAGCGAGCGCACCACCAGTTTGTTACTAAATAAGGCACGTGTGGTATAATTTTAACTGTGACAAGTTGTTGAATACATTTTGTTGTGTCTTAAAGCTTGGTCCCCCGTCACATGAAAAGTTGGTAGGGACAAACTCAATCCAACATAAAAAACTCATTTTCAAAATTATGATCAAACTTGGGAATTTTTTTGCACTACAAGAGACATATGTGGTAGCATTTTAACCATGATAAGTAGTAGGATAGAGTTTAGAGAGTTTTAGGGTTGAGGCCCATGTCTTGTGTATTCTTTTTAGTCACAAACTGAATCAAAGGCAATTACATTTTCACATGTGTTGTACCAAAATAAAAGACTTGTAAAATGAAAACAAAGTGACAGAATAAAAAAAAAACATATATAGTTACCTTAGGAACTTGGGTTTTAAAATTTGTATGCCATGATGGTGTATTACTGTTATTTTTTTTTACAAATAAGTTCTTATAATCATCAATAGTGTACAATGAGAAGGCAAAAAAAAGACATAATCTTAACGTTGTTATAACCAGGGTGGAAAAGAAAATACAATTTTTGGGTTTAACTTCTAGTTAGCACTGTTTATTGTAAATCAATAATGGATGTAAGTGGAGAAATAGTGTGTTTTTTCTATTTTTTTTTTCCTCTTCTTTTCCCTTTAATATGCATTGAAAATAAGGTAATCACTAAACAAAATTATCACATACTAAAAGCCTAATTTGTTCTGAAAAAAAAAAACAATATGTAGATCACTTAGGTGTGATTAGTAGTAATAATAATAATAATATAGTTATTAAGTTAACAAGTTATTGGTGAATGAATGGGAGCAGTGTTGATATGTGAAAATTGCATTGGTCCTGAAGTGGTTAAGAATATAAAATAATTTAAAGAGACTCTGTAACAAATTTTTCAGCCTTAGTTCTTCTATCCTATAAGTTCCTATGCCTGTTCTAATGTGCTCTGGCGTACCGCAGCCTTTCCTAATTGCACTGTCTCTGTAATAAATCTTATCTCCTTTCCTCTGTCTTGTCTGTCGGGCTAAAGGCCCATACACACGTCTGATTTTTGCGAACGACGGGTCGTTTGAATGTCCCGTCGTTCGCCCGCCAAATTGGGCGTGTGTGCAGACTGTCGTTCGCGTGATAAGAGCGATCCGCCCGGCGGACGTTTAAACGACCCGTCCGCAAAAATCAGATGTGTGTATGGGCCTTAAGGCTTGAATGTGTGGAATGTGCAGGGCTGCTTGTGATTGGATGGAAGCGATACACACCCTCTGCAGGCCCCCTGCACACTCTGTATGACTCACACACTCTGTTTATGTGAGCCTATCACAAGCTAGTTAGTTTGTTTGTAAACACTGCCTAAAACTGTTAATTACAAGCCAGGATTGCAGCAGGGAGTGGCAGAAACAGCACAGAGGGGCACAGGAGAAAATAAGGAATAGAATGGTATGCTTTTTAGTGTAAGAATATTAGAGTACAGATTCTCTTTAACAACACAAAAGTAATAGGAGGCCCATAAACAATTAAAATAGTACAAGAACTATGATCAAGAGGCGAGTTCACATGCATCATAAAAGTCAAATTCTGAGTTTAGAATAGGTTTTTTTTTTCCAGCACATAAACAACGCGTTTCATGTTTCAGCCCACCTTCTCAGTTATTGCGCTCCAGTGTTCTCCCCAGGCTCTTTTAGCGGTTGCTCCACGCAGCTAATTTAGATGAGAACCCGGCTGTTATCGTCTCTCCTCCTCCTCCTATGCTGTAAGCACAATTTCATTGGCCCTGAATTCCCCCCCTTGTACCCCACCCCGCTACTTTTTCATGCCACCCGGCTGGAAAAAACTTCTGGGGAGAACACTGTGCTCTATTAAGGTGTCCATACCTTGAGTGAAACACTAGTCATTTAGTGACTAGTCGTAGTCTAGGGCCAATTTAGGGGGAAGCCAATTAACTTATCTGTATGTTTTTGGGATGTGGGAGGAAACCCACGTAGATACAAGGAGAACATACAAACTCCTTGCAGATGTTGACCTGGCTGGGATTCAAACCGGGGACCCAGCGTTGCAAGGCCAGAGCGCTATCCACTACGCCACAGTGCTGGAGTTTCACCTCAGCTGGCTGTTGAACCATCCTCTGCCTTTCCCTCAGCCCTGTTTGTGCTGAGCTGCACCATGACTGGATGTGCAGTTCACTGCTTAGCCTCAATTTTATGTGATTACAGGCCGCTCCTTGCTGAACACTCGCATCATGCCATCTTGTCTCCATCTTTCATTGCCTGATTCTCAGACAAACTCTGTTTTCCTCTCACATGAAAGACGGATGAGGACAGAAGAGATAATGATCGGAGCTATAATTGTAGTCTCCTCTTTGATGTGTCTTACAGGCCGGGGTCGTGAGCACAAAGTGCAGACATCAAATTATCTTTCTGCCTGGTCATGTAGGCACATCCTTCATTTTATTAAGAAAGCAACTGGGGAACAGCTGTGTTGTTGCGTTCATATCTTATTGTCATTTTATTTATTCATTTTGTGCATTCAGATATACCTCTTGTGGCAAATTAGTGCACTCATTATACCTGCAGCTTTTTTTGCATCACCCTATAGTGGTCTGGGCAGTAATTGCAGATGTAGCCTATCCATGCACTAGAGACCAGTGACATCACTGAGAATGCAGCCTATCCATGCACTAGAGACTGGTGACATCACTGAGAATGCAGCTTATCCATTCTCTGGAGATCAATGACAGCACTGAGAATGCAGCATATCCATGCACAAGAGACCAGTGACATCACTGAGAATGCAGCCTATCCATTCACTGGACATAAGTGACATCACTGAGAATGCAGCCTATCCATTCACTAGAGACCGGTTGCATCACTGAGAATGCAGCCTATCCATGCACTAGAGACCACTGACTTCACTGAGAATGTAGCTCATCCGTTCACTGGAGACCAGTGACATCACTGAGAATGCAGCCTATCCGTTTACTGGAGACCAGTGACATCATTGAGAATGCAGCCTATCCATGCACTAGAGACCTGTGACATCACTGAGAATGCAGCCTATCCATTCACTGAAGACCAGTGACATCACTGAGAATGCAGCCTGTCCATTCTCTGAAGACCAATGACATCATTGAGAATGCAGCCTATTTGTGTACTAGAGACCATTGACATCATTGAGAATGCTGCCTATCCATTCACTCGAGACAGTGACATCACTGCCTATACATGCCTTAGATAGCAGTGACATGTCTGAGAAGGCAGCTTATTCTTTCACTGGAGGCCACCAATATCATTCAGATGGGAGCCTATCCATTCACAAGAGACCAGTAACATCACTGAGAATGCATCCTATCTATTAACTAAAGACCAGTGACATCAGTGAGAATGCAGCCTATCCATTGACTATATACTAATGACATCACTGAGCATGCAGCCTATCAATTCACTAGAGACCATTGACATCACTGAGAATGCAGCCTATCAATGCACTAGAAACCAATATCATCACTCAGAATGCAGCCTATCCGTTCAGTTGAGGCCAGTGATATTGCTGTGGATGTGGTCTACGTCTACCCATTCACAATCTAATGTCTCTAATGCCACAGAATAGCAGTGCGGTTCACATATGGTCTCCCATACAGCTTCTGACCAGGCCTGAACCATGATCCGAGAAGAGCAGACACTTTTGGCTTTGTGTAGCTGCTGGTCTTGCTAGTAGCTGTATGGGAGCCCAGCTGTGAACCACATGTGCTACAGCCTGCGGCCACACTGATCCCAATGCACCCACTCTTGTCATATCCAGGAAGTTAAGCATCTTCAGGCCTGGCCAGTAGCTTCATGGTAGATCAGCAGTGAACCACATGTGCTACAGCCTGCGGTCACACTGATCCTAATGCAACCACTTTTGTCAGATCCAGAAAGTTGAGCAGCTTTAGGCCTGGCCAGGAGCTGTGTGGGAGACCAGCTGTGAACCGCAGGTGCTGCAGTCTGCGGCCACACTGATCTCAACACCCCCACTCTTGTCAGATCCATGAAGATAAGCAGCTTCAGGCCTGGCTAGTAGCTGCATGGGAGACCAGCTGTGAACCCCAGGTGCTGCAGCTACAGTAATCTCAGCACACCAGTCTTGTCAGATCCAGGAAGATAAGCAGCTTCAGGCCTGGCTAGTAGCTGCATGGGAGACCAGCTGTGAACCCCAGGTGCTGCAGCTACAGTAATCTCAGCACACCAGTCTTGTCAGATCCAGGAAGATAAGCAGCTTCAGGCCTGGCTAGTAGCTGCATGGGAGACAGGCTATGAACCCCAGGTGCTGCAGCTTGTGGATACAATAATCACAGCACACCAGTCTTGTCTGATCCAGGAAGATAAGCAGCTTCAGGCCCGGCTAGTAGCTGCATGGGAGACGAGCTATGAACCCCAGGTGCTGCAGCTTGCTTCCTAACACAGTATACCCTTTTTTTTCAATGGAAAGTCATTTACCCTTCCAGTATGATTTGGGAATTTGAGGAAACTGGAGCACCTGGAAGAAACCCACTCATTTGCATAGAGACGATCGAAATCCCATGCAGATAGTTGCCAGGCTGAGATTTGAACCTGGACATATTTTTTATTAGAGTTATATAGTGCCAACAATAAACAACTCTACAATAAATAAGGTTACAGACAATAATACTGTATATACTCGAATACAAGTCAACCTTGTGTATAAGTCCACTCCAATATTCAACCCTCTTAAACTGGAATTTTTTATTGACTCAAGTATAAGTCTACCCAGCAAAGCTAATGGCTGCACTTGGGGCCGAGGAGGGGTTAATGACTTTACCGCATACAGTATTGCAGCTATTAACCCCTCCTGCCCCTTAAGTGCAGCCAATAACTCCTCCAGGCCCCCAAGTACTGCAATTATTCATTCCTTTTTATACAGCCCAGTATTTCGCTCGTGCCCCTTTCCTTGTTAATTATTGTGACTGGGACTTTCAGACCTGTGTTTTCTTGGCATTTCCTTTCCTCAAAGTATAACTTACCGCAGGGTAAATTGCTGCAAATGGGAATGTCACAAATAGTACACACATTACTCAGTGTGCTCAGTGTTGCCTGTGACTTGTGTTTAAGTCAACCCCTATACTTTTATGAAGTGAATCAGACTTAAATTAGTAGTAATACAGGCAATAATCAGTAAGACACACCACATGATCATCCACTGGAGTAGTAGTCCCAGAAAATTTCAAGTTCATGGTGATTGGTGGACAGGATGCATGATCAGGTAGGATACACAAGGAAGAAGGGCCATGCCAAAGGCACACATACTAAAGATTCTCGGCCGAGAGAGGGCATCGGCGACGTGGGGTAGGTCTTCTCGAAGAGGTGAGTTTTGAGGGCTTGTTTCAAGGTTCTGAAGGAGGGGGCAAGGCTGATGGGCAGTGGGAGAGAGGTCCACAGGATGGGGGCAGCTCTAGTGAAGTCCTGTAGTCGTGCAATGGAGTGCAATATGCAATGGGTGGTTAGAAGGAGGTTGTTGGGGGAGTGGAGCGGGCGGCCAGGTATGTATCTGCTGACCCGATCTGAGAAGTAGGTCGGGCAGGACTTGTGCATAGATATGTAGGCCAGGCACAGGATCTTGAAGTTGATTCTGAAGCTGATTGAAAGTCAGTGGAGGGATTTGCATAGGGGAGTCATGGAGACGAAGCAGGGGGAGGAGTGGATGAGTCTGCCTATTGCATCCATGATGAATTGTATGGGGGCAATGTGGTTCAGAGGGAGGCCTGACAGGAGGGTGTTGCAGTAGTCCAGGTGGGAGAGGATAAGTGCATAGATGAGGAGTTCAGGGTAAGGAAGGGGCGGATCTAGTGTGATCCATGTAGCTGTTCCACCACTTGTAAGCATTTTAGGAAAAAAAATGACCCCATACCTAAAACTGTTAACTGCTATGCAGAGATGGATTAAGATGTAAATGGGCCCTAGGCAAGGTAGTAGATTTGGGGGCCTCTTTTGTTATTATTATTACTATTTTTTTATATTTATATAGCGCCAACATCTTCCGTAGCGCTGTACATAGTAGAAAACAAATATACATTAGAAATTCAAGAGACTGTACAGTCATTACATTCAATAGTAGAAATACAAATACATACATAGTTAATGTGTAGTGTGAGATATCTCTAAAGTTGGTACATGTGCATATGGTAAATGACAGCAGTATGAGAAACACTAGGAGGAGGTCTCTGCCCTTGTGAGCTTACAATCTAGAGGATAGTGGGGAGGAAACAATAGGGAAGGAGACACGGGTTAATGGGTGAGGCAGTGACCTTTAATGCTACCTATAGCAAATTATAGGCTTTTCTGTATAGGTGTGTTTTCAGAGTACGCTTTAAAGCGTATCCGAGATGAAAAACTAACTATAACAAGTAACTTGTCTATATATCTTATCTAAAGTTTAGATAGTTTGCACAGCATATCTAGCTGCAAACAGCTTTAATAGAATATGCTGTTAGTTTTTTTTTCCACAAACACAAACTCGTGGGCTGCAGCATTTTTTAGATTTCTAAGGCGTTTCTGCCTCAATGTAAAGTATAGAAAAGTGGAAAACCTCTCTGAAAAACGCTAGATCAGAGCGGTTTTCCAGGCATTTTTGTTACAGAAGCTGTTCAGTAACAGCTTTACTGTAACAATATTTGTAATCTGCTACACAAAAACGCTCCAAAAATGCTAGGCTTGTTTAGAAAACATGCCATGAATCACTTTGAAATCTGCTTCAAAAACCTCTAGCGTTTTGCAGATCTGCTAGAGGTTTTTGATGTGCACTGGCCCTGAGAGTAGTAGGCAGAGATGAGAAATGCGAGGATATTATTTGTGTGGGACAGAGTGCTGTTTAAAGTGAACCTAAAGCCTACCAAAAAAAATGAGATTAACTCACCTGGGGCTTCCCTCAGCCCCCTGCAGCCGATTGGTGCCCTCGCAGCCCCGCTCTGACGCTCCAGGACCCACTGGCGAACACTTCTGGTTTGGCCGTCACCGGCCGACAGGCATGGGAACGCGAGTGATTGTTCACGTTCCCAGCCTGTATATCGCCCCCTATGCTGCTATTGCGACCTCCTGGCCGCAATAGCAGCATAGGGAGCGATATACAGGCTGGGAACGCGAACAATCACTCGCGTTCCGATGCCTGTCGGCCGGTGACTGTGAAACCGGAAGTCGTCGCCGGTGGGTCCAGAAGCATCGGACCAGAGCTGCGAGGGCACCGATTGGCTGCAGGGGGCTGAGGGAAGCCCCAGGTGAGTTAATCTAATTTTTTTGGTAGGCTTTAGGTTCACTTTAAGGGACCTGGAGAGGGGAGGGTATGTGTGACTTGAGAAATAATAAAATTGTTCATGAGTAGTGATCTTTTTAGTAATCTGAAGTGGAGAGAGCAGAGAGGTCAGGAAAGGTGGCAGGTGGGCCCCTTGACACCCACTAGGCCCCAGGCACCTGCCTAGGTTGCCTGGTGGATGATCCTGCTCCGCCGCTATGGATTTAGACGGTGACTGTTTGGCCAGGATCAGCTATGCAGACCCATCTTATGAAATCAGTATGTATGACTTCTACTCTCTGCATATATAATCACTAATTACACACAGAAAGCAGATGTTTAAACATTAGCCCACGCTGACGCCATTATTTACATTAATCTGCTCTTTATACATATTTATCCGATAAGGCAGATCGTTTCTTATTTATATTAGGCAGAATTATTTCTCATGTGCTCTGTGTGTGAATGCATTACATAGATTAGAATCCCGCTTCTGCTATTTTGCAGTTTTTAAAAGTACACAAAGTAAAAGTGTTTTCCACCCAAAACTTATCCCTAATAATCTCTCCCTGCTGCTTGCCAGAAAGCTGGGAACTGTAATGACCCCAAGTTATGTAAGCGGCTTTTATGGGAAAGCTGAATGGGAACTGTGGCTGCTGCTTGAGGAGTTGCTTTGGGATGGAGCAATTTAAAGAGAACCCCAGGTGGGATTTAATTATGCTAGTGGGGCACAGAGGCTGGTTGTGCACACTAACACCAGCCTCTGTTGCCCCATGGTGTGCCTCCAGGACCCCCCTGCGTGCCGCTATATCCCCGCAGTGCTGGCGACACGCAGTGTGTCACCAGCACAATGTTTACCTATGCCTGTCTGTTAGGGCCGCTCCCCCGCCTCCTCCGTATCGGCGCTACCCGCCCGCGTCACTTCCCTCCAATCAGCGGGAGGGAAGGGACGCGGGCGGGTAGCGCTGATATGGAGGAGGTGAGGGAGCGACGCTGACTGACGCCGCATAGGTAAACATTGTGCTGACAACACGCTGCGTGTCGCCAGCACTGCGGGGGGTATAACGGCACGCAGGGGGGTCCTGGAGACACACCATGGGGCAACAGAGGCTGGTGTTAGTGTGCACAACCAGCCTCTGTGCCCCACTAGCATAATTAAATCCCACCTCGGGTTCTGTTTAAGGGGAACTTTACCAAAAGGACTTTTGTAGAGGGGTAGGGGGAAAAAGAGTTGAACTTACCTGGGGCTTATAACGATTCCCCGCAGACATCCTGTGCCTGCCCAGCTACTCACTGATGCTCCAGTCTCCTCCTCTGGTTCTCTTCTGGAATTTCCGACTTTAACCTGCTGGCCGTACGGCCGCGGGAGGTTTTTTTTCGCCCATTTTTTTTTTTTATCATGTAGCTAGCCTAGCGCTAGCTGCATGATTGGCTGCTCCCTGCGGCGTCCCCCCAGCGTCACCGATCGCTGCCGGCATGAAGTCCCATCCAGAAATCCCGTTCTGTACAGAATTTCCTTTAGAGCTTCCCTATCGCCATGGTGACTCCCGATCCACCCCTCAGCGCTGCCTGGCACTGATTAGCCAGGCCGCGCAGGGGTCCGGGGGGCCTCTTTCGCGTCAGGTAGCGGTGGATCGGCGAGCGGCAGCGATCGAGTTAAACACGCAGCTAGCAAAGTGCTAGCTGCGTGTTTGAAAAAAAAATATTCAAATCGGCCCAGGAGGGCCTGAGCGGTGCCCTCCGGCGTCTCTGGACGAGCTCAGCTCGTCTAGAACGCTAGGGAGGTCTTAAAGTCAGAAAACCACTGTGCCTGCGTGGCTGCGTCCTTGCTCCGGCTGACGTCACTGGGAGTGTACCATGCAGGAGCCTGCGCAGTACACTCCTGGTGATGTTAGCGGGAGCAAGGACGTGGCTGCGCAGGTGCAATGGTTTTCTTACTCGCAAATTCTGTAAGTGAACCATAGGCAGGGACTGTAGCATGGATGAGTGGCTGGGTGGGCACAGGACATCTGCGGGGGACCATTAGAAGCCCCAGGTAAGTTCAACTCTTTTTTTCCCCTACCCCCCTACAGTACTCCTTTAATAGTAAGGGGAAAAAAGACTTTTCAAAGTGAGAAGTAAAAAAAAAAAACCAGAAGATTATGAAGTGATAGATGCTAGCCATATAATTTGTTCTTGTTGGTTGGTCCTCAGTGAGCCTGCAAGTAAGCACCTTTACTTCTTGCAGCTTGAGGGTGTATATATTTTGGTTTCCCAATTTCTATTGAACATTTCAAATATAACAAAGGTAAGCAGTAGTACAAGTGTGCGTACATGAAAGGATACTGAGATGCATCTCACGCAGGGGAGCAGTGGTGGTATCAGGAAGGACCCGTTCACACTGTGGCGGTGCAGCAAATTGCCGCACTGCTACTGCAGCCTATTAAAAGTCTATGGGGGGGGGGGGGGGGGGGTGGCGTGGCCGCGACGTGAGACAGGACGGACGCGTGAAAGAGCTGCTCCGGCTTACCTAAATCGGCACAAAGCATGGCCCAATCCGCCTCTAATACCTCCCGCCAGCCAGAAGAGATGGAGACAGAGCTGGACAAGGTAAAGAAGCGCAAATTAACAGCGCTGAAGCCGCAAAAGCTTACAGACTACTTCGGGCAGAAAGCACAAAGGCCCACACGAGCGATCCAAGATGGCGCCGCCTCGCTAGGAGAAGCCGCTCCAGAGCTCACAAACAACGTTGCAAGTGCGTCCAGCACAGCAAGAACCCAGCTGCAAGACCTGCAGAACATATCCCCGACAAGCAGCCCAGCCAGAACAAAGCCACGACTGGAAGAGATTACTGCAGGAGAAGCGGTAAGCTCACAATCACGCAGCCCTTCCCCAAACTTGCAGGCTATGGCCTCATTTGATGACTTCCCAGCATCAGAACAAACAGCCTCTCAGGCGTTCATTAAGGAGATCCTCACATCTTTCAGATCCTCCTTATTAATAGACATCTCTGCCATAACCTCCTCCGTCCACAATGATTTAAATGCCCTAGGAGACAGAGTGGACGAAGTGGAGCACACGGTCTCAGATCTAGTCAGAGAACACAACACTATGGTAGATGTCTCTGATGCCCACTCCAGTGACATAAAATGGCTTAAAACAAAATCCGCAGACCTTGAGGACAGATCAAGGAGAAATAATATTAAATTTAGAGGAATCCCAGAAAATATTTCTACAAATGACTTGAGGACCTTTATCCAAAACATAACTAAAACCACCCTGCCTGATGCCACAGACACTGAATTAATTATCGATAGAGCTCATCGTCTCCCCAAACCCGCTCACTCAGCGGCACATATCCCGCGTGATGTCATTGTACCTCTGCTATCATGTTAAAGACAATCTGCTGTTTTATATCCGTAAAAAAGGCTCCCTTCCTGAGCCCTTTGATAAAATCAAAGTCTTTGCAGATCTCTCCCAACAAACCCTGCATCTCCGCAAAGAGTTAAAACCAATTACAACAGCTCTGAGGGCAGCAAATGTTCCATATAAATGGGGTTTCCCCACAAAAATACTCTTTTCAATAAGGGATCAACAATACTCTATTCCTAATATGAATGCAGGCCACAATCTGCTGAAAACGCTGAAAATACAGCTGCAAGAAGACTCTCCTATCCCATCAAAGAATCCAGTTTCCTCCAAGATACATCAGGATTGGCAGACAGTCCCACCATAAGCCGGACCCTGTTCTCCCCTGGCTAACTTTGGTTCTTTTTTCTCATATCAAGACCTATGAGACTATTCAGGTATATACCTGCCCTCCCCCACATTGTAGGACATCGAACTCTGATCCTACTCAGTACCTCTTTACTGCGCTTTCTTTGGGGTTTTCTCCCCCACACTAGTGACAGGGGAAATCTACAATCCCCTACTCCCACATTCATGGACCTGGTAGGGCCTATGATTTATTTTTTGCTTTCTTTTTCTATAAGCACAACTCTTCTGTTCACTACCCACCTGAAGTTAATTTATGGGTACTCTAAGCCCATTTCTAATTATTCTTGGCAAATTGTGTTAACTAACCTATTTCTTCCTAACAGGTACAATTATATCATTTCCGTTCCAGCTACATGGTATGCTTAGCTGAGATTAACACTACTTTTAAACGCTGATTCTATCCTGACATGCCGTTAAAGATTTCCTCCATTAATGTTCGTGGCCTGAATTCCCCTTTTAAAAGACATCTTCTGTGGAATGAGATCATTAAACACAAAACCCAAATTGCTTTCGCCCAGGAGACACATCTACTGGCAAAAGACACACACCTGTGTACCAACAAATTATTCCCATTGACCTATCACAGTACCTTTATAAAAAAAAAAAAGAGGTGTTATGATAGCATTCCACAGAGATCTCAAAGTGATACCCATAGAGGTTTTCCCGGACCCTGAAGGGAGATACATAATTTTTATTGGTAAAGTGAATGATGAAACCCTTACGCTAGTGGCAGTTTATGGCCCCAATAATGCACAGAAATCCTACCACCAGAAACTTTTTGCAAGGGCAAAATCAATTCAGCAAGGCAGATTACTAATCGGGGGAGACTTTAATGCTTGCCCCACAATCTCAGACTCCTCCTCCAAATCCCTTCGCCAAAAAATTACCATTGACAAACAATTACATTGGCATGATCTTCATGATCCATGGCGAGTACTTAACCCCACAGCCCGCGATTATACTTTCTTTTCAAATGTTCATAAATCATATTCCAGAATCGATTTTTTTCTCACAGATAAAATCCTCTTGCAAAAAGTTCTGGACTCTTCCATCAGTGTACAATCTTGGACTGACCATGCCCCTATACACATAGAAATTGATGACAACATCACAGAAAAAAACCCCCGCTATGGAGATTAAACACTTCCTTACTTACAGACACCCTTTTTCTCAAAAAACTCGATAAAGATGTGCGAGAATTCATACTTTTTAACCGTACCCCTAATATGGGAGTTCCCACAGTTTGGTCCTCACTAAAAGCCTATGCCAGAGGTATGTTAATAAGACAAGGATCACGCCTAAAAAAAGAAAGAATGGAAAAATACAATCTCTTATTGGAACAGATTAAGATTAGGGAGAAGAGCCATAAACAAACCCCCACTAGAGATCTAGAGAGAGAACTTTTTCACCTGCGACAAGAACTTAAAGGGAACCTTAACTGCTGCGGAAAAATAAATTCACTTACCTGGGGGCTTTCCCAAGCCTCCTGCAGCCGTCCTGTGCCCGCGCCGGTCCTTCGGTGCCCTCCGGTCTCCCTCCGCCGCTAAGTTTCGATTTCGGACGACTGCCAGTCGTCCTGGGGCCTCTTCCGCATTCCTGGTCGTAAACTGCAGTAAAGCGCGTCCGCATGACGCGTTTGACGTCATGCGATGACGCGTTTGGCGTCATGCGGACGCGCTTTACTGCAGTTTACGACAAGGAATGCGGAAGAGGCCCCAGGACGACTGGCAGTCGTCCGAAATCGAAACTCAGCGGCGGAGGGAGACCGGAGGGCACCGAAGGACCGGCGCGGGCACAGGACGGCTGCAGGAGGCTTGGGAAAGCCCCCAGGTAAGTGAATTTATTTTTCCGCAGCAGTTAAGGTTCCCTTTAACATCTTACTACAATCTAAATACGATTTTCTATGTCAGAAAATGAAATTAAACTTTTATGCGCAGAGCAATAAAGCAGGTTCCTTCTTAGCAAACCTCATAAAGCATAAGCAGATCAAATCTAAAATTCACACAATAAAACATCCAAACTCTAACCAGACAATCACTAACCCCAAATTAATCGCAGACGCATTCTGCGATTATTACTCAAACCTATATAATTTACAATCAGATAAATCACTAACTCAACCCACAGAAGAAACCATCTCATCATTCTTAAAATCAATTGAACTACCTTCACTCTCCAACCAACAACTGAAACAACTCAATTCCCCATTCCAAACAACGGAAATCTCAGCAGCAATAAAAGCTCTTAAGCACAACAAGGCCCCAGGCCCAGACGGGTTTGGGAATGAGTTTTTCATGACTCTCAATTCCACTCTCTCCCCTCTCCTGACCGATCTCTTCAATGATTTTGCCACTGCCACCCCCATTCCAGAAGAATACTTACAGGCAAATATCACGGTAATCCCCAAACCAGGAAAAGATCATACCCTGACAACAAACTATAGACCAATCTCTCTGCTAAACGCAGATATAAAAATCTACGCCAAACTTATAGCTAACAGGCTAATGAAATTCTCCCCAGATTTACTATCACAAGATCAGGTTGGCTTTACCACCAGCAGACAAGCCTCAGATGCCACGAGACGCATGGTAACCATTTTGAAACATGTCCAGATTAGTCGAACGCCTTCTCTGCTACTTACCCTAGACGCAGAGAAGGCGTTCGACAGAGTACACTGGCAATTTCTTAAAGCCACCCTGATCAAATTTGGCTTCACAGGTCAAATTTTATCTGCCATTATGGCATTATATACTACCCCATCTGCCAGGGTCAATGCAGCTGGCTTCCTGTCAAAACCCTTTCGTATCACCAATGGAACACGCCAGGGTTGCCCCCTCTCGCCAGTCATTTTCGTTTTAATCATGGAGACACTGGCCCAAAAAATTCGATCAAATCCATCAATATCTGGCATCTCTATCAATGAATCTAAACATCTAATCAGTATGTTTGCTGACGACGTAGCCCTGCTCTTAACAGAACCATTAAGCTCCATTCCTAACCTCATGAAGGAAATTCAACATTTTTCAGATGTCTCCATGTATAAATTAAATCAATCCAAATCCTATATACTAGGCCTCAATATCCCCACCAAAATGGAAGCTCACTTAAAGACTTCCTACACATTCCCATGGGCAGATGGGGCAGTAACTTACTTAGGTATTCAGCTATCCCGCCACTCAGCAGACCTATTTAAATATAATATGGTCCCCCTACTCACAGACATAAAAAAAGAATGTCTATCCATGTCCAATCATTGGATGTCATGGTCTGGTCGCATAGCAGCGTTCAAACTTTTCTTACTACCTTTCTTCTCTACGCACTTTACAGATCATGATTCCTAGCTCGTGGTTCTCCGATATTAGGAAGTGTATAAATACCTTCATCTGGCAGGGGAAAAAAGTCCGCACATCTTATCAAACAATGACCTTACCAAAACAGCTAGGAGGTATGGGTCTCCCCAACATAGAGAAATATTACCATGCCGCCAACTTAGAGATGGTAAGACAATGGTGGAACCCTCAATCACCCAAACCATGGGTACAACTAGACTCCCACCTCCTAAAAACAAACCTTAGAACTCTACATACCAGCATCAGTATGGGAGCTAAACTCCCTACAACACCATTCCCCTCCATATTAGCCTCCCTAAAATCCTGGGAAAACTTCAACAAACACCCTCCCCCACAGAAACATGCAGTCCAACTCCCAACCTTTATCTCAGCCCTCGAACACTTTACTAAAGACCTTAATCTGAAATCTTGGGAAAACTCAGGTATCCTTCTTCTTAATGACCTCTTCAAGGACTCCCAAATCAAATCATTCAAGGAACTACACAAACAATACAAACTACCCCATTCCCAGTTATATACCTACCATAGAATCTTCCACTTAATAAAATCAAAAAAAATATCCCCTCCGTATATCCATGCAAGCATACTTGCTATGCTTAATTTCACTGGCAACTACAAAGGGGGCATCTCGGTTTGGTATAAAACCCCTACCCACGATAGCCCTTCTCCTTTACAAAAGTACGCCACAATCTGGTCTTTAGACCTAAATACCACCATCTCGGTACCGAAATTAGTGGCAGCCAACAAAACTGTCACTAAAATATCTCGATGTAACTCCCACTGGGAACTCTCCAAGAAAATACTATATAAATGGTACAGGACCCCTAGACAAATTGCTTCATTTTCCCCCCAGATCTCAACAACTTGTTGGAAATGTAAGAACAGCACAGGTACATATATACATATGTTCTGGGAGTGTCCTATTGTTTCAAGTCTTTGGACATCCGTTGAGTCCTACATCCGTAAAATTTACACTCCTACGTTCAACCTAAGGCCAGAACTGCCATTACTACTAATCTACCCAGACAACACCCCCTTGGAAATACAACCCCCAATATATCACTTGATCCTCAGCGCACTATACCTGATAACTACCAATTGGAAGTCCCAAGAAGAATTATCACCTCAACAACTCTTAGCCATTACTAAATATAACCTCAATATGGAACAGAAAATCAGATCCAGATTGGGTCTTAAACACCCCAACTTTAACTTTCCCTTAGCTTGGTGTTAATCTCACCCCCTTCTCAAGGCAAAATATTTTTAGATCCTCCACCTCACACTCTACAGCATCATTAACAAAAAGTCTCTGACCCACTTCCATTGAAGAAATAGGCTACCAAAACACAACTGAAACCCAACCATTCAACTACAGTCAAATATTTAAATATTAGAGCACGTTAAGCTCTCTATTTTCTTTTTCTTTTAGTTTAGTTTAGTTTAGCTAAGTTAGGATACCTCAGCGAAGAAGTAAGGTGCGGTTATATCATGATAAAGAACGTCTTCAACATAGAACAATATCCTTCAAGTAAATCATCTCAACAGTGACACAATTATACACTCTGGTGGTGGCCCATGCTGGCCCTCTGGTTACACCAGACGTTCCCCAATTTCTTCTCTAAGGACTACCCTCGCTTTGGCTACCTATTAGGTCCTGTAAATGCCATGGCGAAGAGTACAACACTCATTGACTCTCCCATTGTGCAGACTCTAATTATACTACAACACAGTTTATATATAAATCATACACTTTTGAGATGTTATTGTCTATCTGTAACTGATGACACACTCTAATTTACTAACTGCTGATAAATGATCTATGTACTATAATATACTGAACTACACTCTTCTTCTGTACCGTACTGCACGTTATGATGTTATAATACTCTACTGTACTGTTCTAATATGATTTAATGTAATGCTACATTATGCTGTTATGCTATTCCAACTATAAAATAAAAAAAAATGTTTATAATGGAAAAAAAAAAGTCTATGGGGAAGTTCATACTTTCCACATTGCGGTACGCTGCGCCGGAAGTGCACGATTTAACGCTAGTGCATGCCTTTGTTACTGCGGGGCTCCTGGGGCGATCTGTGTCGGCCCAGAAATCATGGTAGTCTATGGTGACGCAGGGTGTTTTAAACACGTTGTTGTTGCAACTTTGTGGCACGTATGCACAGAAGTGTATTTTTACAATATGCTTCTTTGCACTTCCGCGTACTTGAAACAGGAAGTGACTGCAAGCGCTTGTCACTTCCTGTTTGGACGGATGCCAGATAGGGAACACACTGTACTAACGCAGTGTTCCCTGAAGGCCTTTTGTTGGCGGCGTGGTGGGGCAGGTGCGCCGCAACACTAACGCTAATAGGTAGTGTGAAACCAGCCTCAGCGTAGGCATGTCGGCAACTCCAATAGCTATCAAGCTTCTTATACTGGAGAGGCCCAGGCCATCCACATAAACGTGTACAATCAACACTGTGAACAAACAAAGAAAAATACAAAAAGATCATTTGGTTCAGTGGCAAGCAGCACTACAGACACGGTCCGCCTGTGATGCCAAGTGAGGCGACTTCCTCAGGCGGCAGAAGTCTGGGGACAGCACCAGACAGAAACAGGAAGTAAAGAGCCTGGCCAACCTATACTAGGGGCACCTATACCTGGCTACCTACCTATACTGAGGGTGGTTTTTGGGAGCTCACCGCAACTATAACGTGCAGTGAAAATTGGCAGGTGCTGTGCGATCATTCTAATTTCAGGGCGGGGGATCCTCAAAGTTTGCCTCAGGCAGCAAAAAGTCTAGAACCGGCCCTGACCACAGACTTGCAATCCTGAAAAGGGTTGTAAGTGAGAGAGTAGGGAGGATCTTCCCATGCTCTCTTTGAGCCCATCCCTGGCCCCGGAGGTGTGGAAAGTAAAAAGGATAGAGAGAAGAACACACACACACCCACACACACACACCCACACACACACACACACCTACCTTTTCAACCCCCTTGAAGTTTTCCACATTTTGTCACATTACTGCCACAAACATGCATCAATTTTATTGGAATTCCACGTGAAAGACCAATACAAAGTGGTGTACATGTGAGAAGTGGAACGAAAATCATACATAATTCCAAACATTTTTTACAAATCAATAACTGCAAAGTGGGGTGTGCATAATTATTCGGCCCCCTGAGTCAATACTTTGTAGAACCACCTTTTGCTGCAATTACAGCTGCCAGCCTTTTAGGGTATGTCTGTACCAGCTTTGCACATCTAGAGACTGAAATCCTTGCCCATTCTATGCGCTTTGAGTCCTATGGGAGAAAAGCGCTTTACAAATGTTATTGTATTATTGTTATTGTATTCTTCTTTGCAGAACAGCTCCAGCTCAGTCAGATTAGAAGGACAGCGTTTGTGAACAGCAGTTTTCAGATCTTGCCACTGATTCTCGATTGCATTTAGATCTGGACTTTGACTGGGTCATTCTAACACATGGATATGTTTTGATTTAAACCATTCCATTGTTGCCCTGGCTTTATGTTTAGGGTCGCTGTCCTGCTGGAAGGTGAACCTCCGCCCCAGTCTCAAGTCTTTTGCAGTATCCAAGAGATTTTCTTCCAAGTTTGCCCTGTATTTGGCTCCATCCATCTTCCCATCAACTCTGACCAGCTTCCCTGTCCCTGCTGAAGAGATGCACCCCTCGAGCATGATGCTGCCACCACCATATTTGACAGTGGGGATGGGGTGTTCAGAGTGATGTGCAGTGTTAGTTTTCTGCCACACATAGCGTTTTGCATTTTGGCCAAAAAGTTCCATTTTGGTCTCGTCTGACCAGAGCACCTTCTTCCACATGGTTGCTGTGTCCCCCACATGGCTTGTGGCAAACTGCAAACAGGACTTCTTATGCTTTCTGTTAACAATGCCTTTCTTCTTGCCACTCTTCCATAAAGGCCAACTTTGTACAGTGCATGACTAATAGTTGTCCTATGGACAGAGTCTCCCACCTGAGCTGTAGATCTCTGCAGCTCGTCCAGAGTCACCATGGGCCTCTTGACTGCATTTCTGATCAGCGCTCTCCTTGTTCGGCCTGTGAGTTTAGGTGGAAGGCCTTCTCTTGGTAGGTTTACAGTTGTGCCGTACTCCTTCCATTTCTGAATGATCGCTTGAACAGTGCTCCGTGGGATGTTCAAGGCTTTGGAAATCTTTTTGTAGCCTAAGCCTGCTTTAAATGTCTCAATAACTTGATCCCTGACCTGTCTTGTGCGTTCTTTGGACTTCACGGTGTTGTTGCTCCCAATATTCTCTTAGGCTGCATTTCCACTTGTGCGGTGCGAATCGCCGCGGTAAAATTTCGCATGCGGATGCGAAATTCGCATGCGGGTCCATGCAAATTTTTATGCGAATTCGCACGCAAATTCGCATGGATGACGATATATGCGAATTTAACCTTGGCAGTGCTGGTGTGGGTTTCCATTGTTTCTATGCGAATTCGCATGAAAATTTGAGTGAAAATTCGCATACCCAAACCTCATGCGAATTCCCTATTAAATACATTGTATGCGATTCGCATAGCGGTATGCGATATGCGAATTCTGATGGCTCTGTCATGCGAATTTTTTATGCACAGAAAAACGCAAAGGAATCCTGACAAGTGGAAACAGTCCCATTCACTTGTACTGCTATGCGAATTTGCATGCGAAAAACGCATGCGAATTCGCGATAGTGGAAATGAGCCCTTAGACAACCTCTGAGGCCCTCACAGAGCAGCTGTATTTGTACTGACATTAGATTACACACAGGTGCACTCTATTTAGTCATTAGCACTCATCAGGCAATGTCTATAGGCAACTGACTGCACTCAGATCAAAGGGGGCCGAATAATTATGCACACACCACTTTGCAGTTATTTATTTGTAAAAAATGTTTGGAATCATGCATGATTTTCGTTCCACTTCTCACGTGTACACCACTTTGTGTTGGTCTTTCATGTGGAATTCCAATAAAATTGATTCAAGTTCGTGGCAGTAATATGACAAAATGTGAAATACTTTTGCAACCCACTGTGTGTGTGTGTGTGTGTGTGTGTGTGTGTGTGTGTGTGTGTGTGTGTGTGTGTGTGTGTGTGTGTGTGTGTGTGTGTGTGTATATGTGTGTGTGTGTGTGTATATATATGTGTGTGTGTGTGTGTGTGTGTTACGGCCAGAACCCGCAGTGTGGCCACTTCTCGTTCTGGCCAGCCACTTCGGGTTCTGGCCGGCCAATGTGCGAAGTGGCCGCAGCGGAGCGGCCAATGTCAGAAATGTAATTACTACACTAAGCACAATGTATTTTACGGCCGTCTCGCTGCGGCCAAATGTATTACAAGTTGCTTAATTTCATTAAATATAGCCGGCGGCAAAGTAGGCAGTTAAAATCTGACAGAATGGACAGGTTTTGGGTCAGTCCATCTCCTCATTGGGGATTCTCAGGGTTTTCTTTGTTTTCAACAGCATTTCCTGAACAACAGTTGCAAAGTCTAACTGACGAAATAGTGTGCAAGTGAGTAGGGAGGCTGGCTGGTATCTCACTATTTTGGCAGTAAACCGCTTTTCAGGAAATGCTGTTGAAAACAAAGAAAACCCTGAGAATCCCCCATGAGGAGATGGACTGGCCCAAAACCCGTTGGTTCGCGATAGTGGTCCTTTAACGGGAACCAGAGATGAAGCACTCTCATGTATTTGACCATATATATCAATGGGAACATGACAGTAAACACCTACTCTGCTCTCTGCTTCATTCTTCTCTGCTAAATCTGCCTGTTATCAGCCCTGATAAGAATCCCCGACTGAGCATTCAGTCTAGCTTTGCCTGGAATGATTATAGCCGAGTAATTATAGCAGAGCCACAAGGGGGCAGACTTGGGCTTGAAAAGACATTACAGAAGACAGACTCAGCTATAATCATTCAGTGGCAAAGCTAGACTGAATGCTCAGTCGGGAATTCTTATCAGTGCTGCTAACAGGCAGATTTAGCTGAGAAGAATGAAACAGAGAGCAGAGTAGGTGTTTAATGTTATGTTCTTATTGATATATATGGTCAAATACATAAGGGTGCTTAGTCTCTGGTTCTCTTTAAAGGAAACCTGTAGTGAAAAGAATTTTGGGTGGGTGGCCAGCCATCTTAATCCAATAAGGTTTCAGCGGTCTGAGGCCCAGTGCACACTGAGCGGTTTTAGGTGCGATCCGCCAGCCGCATTCGCATGTAAATACGCTTGGCTAATGTATTTCAATGGAATGGTGCACACCGGCGGTTTGTGGTTTGTAGCAAACCACAAATGTGCCTCCTGCTGCACGTTTGCGGTTTGCAGAAGCGTTTCTGTCTCAATGTAATGGATAGGAAAAACGCAAACCGCTCTGAAAAACGCTACTTCAGAGCGGTTTGCCAGGCATTTTTGTTACAGAAGCTGTTCAGTACAGCTTTTACTGTAACAATTTGTATAATCTGCTACACAAAAACGCACCCAAAACCGCTAGGTATGTTTAGAAAACCTCTCTAAACATGCCTAGAATCGCTCTGAACAACTAAACAAGAAGAAAAGGGGGCCATACAAGCACCACTCAGGACTATAATATAGCAAATATGAACAAATCCATCTTTATTGATTATCCAAATGATTAAAAACATGTAAAAACAACAGCGACATGGGTCTGGGGTCCCAAAAATAATAATCTATACACCTGCACTAATAAATCTGCAATAACCGTTGTGCAAAGATGTACACAGAAAAGCCTCCTCAGAAGCGGGCGGTGTTTCCCGCGAGGTGCACTAGGGCTTCCATGTGAGCCTGGGGTCCCGTCTCTTCTTGCCTCTTGCTTCTTCTTTTTTGTAAGTATTGCTTCTCAGGGTTTCTGTGCTCCTTGACACATCTTATGCACGTTGTCAGTGTGTTTGTTCAGCCATTAGCTGGCTGTCTTATTTACTTATTTATTCATTCACTGTTTGTACCCATTACGTATTGTTTGCACATAGTCACTTTGTTTAACTTCCTACCTCATTGTTCTCTGCTGTTAGCACTTTATTGTACTAGGAGTTGCCCTATTCATCTATTTGTGTGTATATATATATCATTCTTACTGTTGTCTATACTGTGGATTTACTGAGGCAATTGGCATTTATTATCATTATTATTTTTTATGAAATATATTGAGTCTATCTAATATACATTTTTCTGTGTACATCTTTGCACAACGGTTATTGCAGATTTATTAGTGCAGGTGTATAGATTATTATTTTTGGGACCCCAGACCCATGTCGCTGTTGTTTTTACATGTTTTTAATCATTTGGATAATCAATAAAGATGGATTTGTTCATATTTGCTATATTATAGTCCTGAGTGGTGCTTGTATGGCCCCCTTTTCTTCTTGTTTAGTTGTTCACTGCCTATTGGCTTATAGCACGCTCAGGTACCAGACATAATAATTTAAGTGGTGCTATGTTCCATTCTATGTGTTCAAATAGAATCGCTCTGAAATCGGCTCCCAAAACCGCTAGCGTATTGCGGATCTGCTAGCGGATTTGGTGTGCAGTGGGCCTGAAGTGATACAGCATGAACAAGTCAGAGCTCCGGATCTACATATTCCTTCTGGGTCACTGAAGTGACGCCTTAGGTGCTTTTTGTACATGTAGAGGAAATAACTTGCAAATACTTTTCGCTTTATGAAAGCAATGCCTCCAACATCCCAAAAACATACAGATAAGTTAATTGGCTTCCCCCTAGCCTACGATGCATACACTACACAGTACATACACTATACAGTAGACATATGACTATGGTAGGGATAAGATTATGAGCCCCTCTGAGGGACAGGACAATATATACTCTGTACAGCACTGCAGAAGATGTCGGCGATATATAAATACCGTACTAAATAATAATAATAATTCTGTGTGAAAATTCAAATGTGAATCATTTAACGTGGTTAGGGCACCACCTTTGACATGGGAGACCAGGGTTGGAATCCTGGCTAGGGTGAGTACCTATTCAGTAAGGAGTTCAAGGCAAAACTCCCTAACACTGCAGGGTGGCCTCTTGAGCGCATCCCAGTGGCTGCAGCTCTTGAGCGCTTTGGGTCCGACAGGAGAAAAGCGCTACACAAAATTTTCAGATTAACAACTTCACATCCAGAGCTTGTTCCCCACTAATGGACCAGAGCAGACCATGTCCTTATTTAATCAGAAATAACTTTATTCCCTACTTATGACACAGAAATTAATTATATATTGTTTTTTCAAGACAATCTAGGATTTCATTGTATGCGATTTTTTTTTTCCCCTCGAACAATTTTGTTTTCTTTGAATTTTAAAAGACAAACCAGGAAAAAATAGAAAAAAACTAAGAACTAAGAAGATATTTGATTCTGAAAAAATGCTAGAGTGTATTTTTCACTATCAACTGAGAAAAAATGTATTTTTAATGGTAAAAATCAATCTTATTAGCTCAGGAAACATATATTCCCGTTCACCAATTAGTGCTGCATCAGATAGTGCCAGAAATGTGCACAGGAACAAGCCCAATCCTGCACAGCACTGCTTCTGCTACAAGATGTATATCTACTGACTCGTGGCTTAGATTAAGTCACAGAGGACGTAGATATACTGTAGTGGTGGATAAAGTGGTTAATATTATTATATTAAACTCAGTCTGAGGCACTTTGATAGCTCTGGCCCTTTGTGTTCCCTGGTGTCTGCGCCAGACCACTTACTGGTAGTGATGCTTTGATGAAATTAGAGAACCGCACAGAATGGCTGCTCTTGCGGTGCACAGTGTACATATAATCCCACTTTAATAGGTTTTGAAAGGTAGATTACAGGGCACGTTATTCATTTTGGTAAATATAAACCATTTTCTTTGTGGCCAGGTTACTGTTATACGCTGGGGAAATGTAGAGATGTGCTGGGTGGGATCTCTCGTTCAACAATGCCTAAAAAAAAACAACAAAAAAAACGCTCCATGATGTAAAATGTTGCTGGTCAGTAAAGATAACCAAGTCCTTATTTTCCTGTGACTCAGTAAGGCATTATAATTATAATCATTATTTAGTGGCGGATTGGTGTAAGCGGTTGCACAATGGATTCTCCCTTGCTGAGCGGTGTCCTGATTTGCCTGCTTCCGCAGACCTCTTTATCAGATTCATTCATTATTTAATGTGACGCGCGGTTCTGATGAGGGCCGCTCCCCCGTTGGTCAGCTCTAGATGACAGTCTCTCCACCAAATGCCACATTTACAGATCAAACAACAGATGGGAATAGCGGGGAGAGATAGCGGGCAGAGGTCTTACAATGCTGAGTCCTGACGTGGATGTCGCACAGGCTGACAAATAAAAGGATACGCTATAATTTGTCACCGCAGAGAGATCGCTCGGTGACACTGGCTGTCTGTGGATTTCACTGATCCCTTTACGCTTTTTTTCCACTTTTTTTTCGATATAATATTTTACCAGCCGCAGCCTCCCATTTATTTTGGGGCAGCTGGACAGTGGGGGATAAAGAAAGCAACATTTTACACCATGGAGAGTTTTTTAGGCGTTGTTGAACTAGAGATCCCAGCACATCTCCGCATGTTCCCAGCGTATAACTGTAACCAGGACACAAAGTAAACTGCTTATATTTGCCAACATTAATAAAGTGTCCTGTAATCTACATTTCTAAACCTGTTAAAATGGGATTTTATTCCCAAAACTAAAATTTCCATAACTACTATTAAAGCAAACCTGAAGCGGAAATAAACGTATGAGATAATGAATTGTATGTGTAGTACAACTAAGCAATAGAACATTAGTAGCAAAGAAAACATATTGTTTCCTAATATTGGGAAAGTTAGGAAGAACTTGGGTATCATGCATGCAAAAGAGCTTCTTTGAGCTCTTCGACCCAATTAGGTCGAAGGCAGTCCTGTTTTCTGAAGTACTTAACCATTTAAGCCGCCCGGACGTGATCCTCATGTCCAGGCGACTGCTCTGCTACGGTGCCGCGCTCCGGCCCACCCCTGTGCCGTTCCCCGGTAGCCCTGAGATCAATGAACAGTAACATGGTTCCCGTTCACTGATCTAAGGCCCCAGCAGAAAAACCGACAGTCTCTTATCAGAGGCCGAGGTCTTTCTGAAAAAAAAAAAGTTTTCCGTCCTCCTTATGCTTCCGGGAAGCGAGGAGGACATATTAAAAAAACCAAAATTTCAATGTGGCCATCTTGTGGCCAAATAGTAAAACTACATCTTCATACATTTTTCAAGGCAATTTACACACATAACATTTAAAATTAACTGTTTATTTCCCACACCAAAAAATTACCCAAATGTTTTAATGGAAAAAAATTACAGTAAACAAAAAACAACATAAATAGTTACCTAAGGCAGGGTTTTTCAACCCTGTCCTCAAGTACCACCAACAGTGCATGTTTTGTGGAAATAATCCACAGAAGGCAGTTAAACCGCTCTGCTGAGACACTAATTACCTCACCTGTGAATGTTTGTGGTTTTCTGCAAAACATGCACTGTTGGTGGTACTTGAGGACGGGGTTGAAAAGCCCTGACCTAAGGGTCTGAACTTTTTAAATATGCATGTGAAGAGGGTAGACTACGAACATTTTTTAAATTATAAACTTGTATATAGTGATGGACGCAAAACTGAAAAAATGCAGCTTTAATTCCAAATAAAATATTGGCGCCATACACTGTGATAGGGACAAAATTTAAATGGTATAATAACTGAGACAAATGGGCAAATAAAATACATAGGTTTTAGTTATGGTAGCATGTATTATTTTTAAAATATAATGGCCGAAAACTGAGATAATTTTTTCAAATGTTTTTTTTTTTTCTTTACAAAATGTCTTACCCAAAGAAAGCCTAATTAGTGGTGGAAAAAAACAAGATACAGATCAATTAATTTTGATAATTAGTGATAAAGTTATTAGCTAATAAATGGGAGGTGAAAATTGCTCTGATGGATAAGGTGAAAAATCCCCGCGGGCTGAAATGGTTAAACAACCAAGAATAAGTGAGGCCTAGTGCACACCGAGCGGTTTTTGGAGCGATCCGCCGGCCGCATCCACCTTTAAAAACGCTTGGCTAATGTATTGCAATGGGATGGTGCACACCGGCGGTTTGAGGTTTTTGATGGACGCAAAACTGAAAAAATGCACCATACATTGTGATAGGGACAAAATTTAAATGGTGTAATAAACTAGACAAATGGGCAAATAAAATACATAGGTTTTAATTATGGTAGAATGTATTATTTTAAAGCTACAATGGCCGAAAACTGAGAGATAATTTTTTCCATTTTTTTCTTAATATTCCAGTTAAAATGCATTTATAAAAAAATAATTCTTAGCAAAATGTATTACCCAAATAAAGCCTAATTAGTGGTGGAAAAAACAAGATACAGATCAATTCATTTTGATAATTAGTGATAAAGTTATAAGCTAATGAATGGGAGGTGAAAATTGCATGATGCATAAGGTGAAAAATCTCAGCGGGCTGAAATGGTTAAACAACCAAGAATAAGTGAGAGACAACTTGAGATAAGGTTTTACTGCAGGAAAGTTCAAAGGGTCATTATTTCGTTTTTTGTTTTATAGCATAAGACAGTGTGTGGTTACTGTGACAGAATGATGCAATGTTATAAAAAAACAACAACATATATATATAACTGAAAATAAAAATATGAGATTCTAGTCTTTACTACTAATGTTGTATTCATTATCAGTACTACACATACAATTTTTGTTATATCATAAGTTTCTTTATGGCTTCAGATTTGCTTTAATTACATAAAAGAACATTTGAAAACATTCCCACACATAACCTGTGTGTAAAAAAAAAATGTTCATTGCAGAGAGCAGGATAAGCTTGCTCATCTCTAGTCTTTGGCAAATATAATAATTGCCGGCTGAAGCTCTCTAAGGCATGTTACTTTGCTCTGCCCCCCTCCTTTAGTGGCTGGATAGTGTACTGGTTAAGGGCTCTATTCAGTAGGAGACCTTGGGCAAGACTCCCGAACACTGCTATTGCCTATAGAGTACTACCTAGTGGCTGCAGCTATGGCGCTTTGTGTCCGCCATGAGAAACGTGTGATATTTATGTTATTTGTCTTGTATTTCTGCTGAAATTATTCAGCTGTTGCCAGGGTGACGTGTCTGTTCAGCAGAGGGAGGGGGCAGAGTGAAGACACAATTCTCAGAGAGTTTCAGCTGGAAATGAATACAGTTTCCTTTGCAGATAACTAGAGATAAGCAAGCATCTCCTGCTCTTTTTTTTTTTTTTTTTTTTTTTTTTTTTTTTTTTTTACACACTTTCAAATGTTCTTTTATGTAACTAAGAGTAGTTAAGGAAATGTTAGTTTTGGAAATATAATCCCACTTTAAAAGAAAAAGGGAGCTGTCCTTACTATTGTAGCACACGTCACAATACACTACAATACGCATTCTATCCTGCAGGTCTTTACTGCATTTTCCTCTGTGGTGTTAAAAATACCTCCTTAGCTTATATTAATTGCTAGGTCAGACCTAGGTGGGTCAGGCAAGGTGGAGACGAACGTAAAAAAGCACAGACATACTCTAAACTTTTTCATCCAAAACAATCTTTGCAGAACTTTTCAGGTAGCAGTTGCCTACCTATGCGCTATGGTACCGTGCTGCCCATTCTTGAAGAGCTGCGCTTTGAGGGCTTGTTTGAACGTGTTAACAGCTGAGGCAAGCCTGGTGGTGGGAGGGAGTTCCAGAATTCTTTTGCTTTGTATGATAGAATAAGGAGTTTAAACTGGTTCTTTGGGTAACTGGTAGTTAACCCCCCTGGCGGTACAATAAAATAGCCAGGGGGGTGGCGCAGCACTTTTTAAAAATGTATTTATTTTTTTAAATCATGTAGCTAGCCTAGCGCTAGCTACATGATAACCGCTGTGCAGCGGCATCCCCCCACCTCTTCCAATCACCTCCGGCGATCAGAGCAAACAGGAAATCCTGTTCAGACTGGGATTTCCGGTTTGGCTTCCCCCATCACCATGGCGATGATCGGGATGACGTCATCCACGTCATGGCGTCGGAGGGGTTCCCAATCCCCCCCTTTAGCGCTGCCTGGCGGTGATTGGCCAGGCTGCGCAAGGGGTCGGGGCGCCGCATCGGGTAGCGGCGAATCGGTGTGGAGCGGCGGCGATCGGGTGCTACACGCAGCTAGCAAAGTGCTAGCTGCGTGTAGCAAAAAAAAAAAATTATGGAAATCGGCCCACCAGGGCCTGAGAAATCCTCCGCAGCGGCTTACCCCGTATCCAGCACGGGGTTACCGCTAAGGAGGTTAATGGAGTGATTGACATAGGGGGGCTTCATCAGATGCGTGGGAGGAGAGGTGGATGAGGAGGGCAGCACAGTTCAGAAGGGACTGGAGAGGTGCTAGTCTAGACTTTGGTAGACCATAAAGTAGGGTGTTACATTAGTCTAGATGGGATATGATTGGAGCATGTACATTCTTGCCAACTGTGAAAGGAAGGGACAAATTCTGGAAATGTTTTTGAGATGGAATTAGCAGGAGGTTGGTAATGTGTTAATACGTGGTCCAAATGAGACTGCAGAGTTACCCCCAGACAGCGAGCTTTAGGAGTTGAAGTTACAGGGGAAATGCAGTGAAAATAACTAATGAAAAAAGTGCTTAATTTTTACAATAATTATGTATAAATGATTTAGTCAGTGTTTTCCCATTGTAAAATCTTTCCTCTCCCTGATTTACATACCAACATCTATTAAATGGTGCCATTTTTACTGCTGGCAGGTGATGTCTGTGGAAGGAGATGATGCATTTTTGGCAGTTGGAAACAGCTGTTATTTCCCACAATGCAACAAGTCTCCCACAGTGTGATGTCAGCACCCTGGTGATGACATCACACTGTGGGAGGGGTCTCACCTCAATATCAGCCATACAGAGCTCCCTGATGATCCGTTTGAGAAAAGTTAAAGAATTCTTGTAGGAAAGGGGGTATCCGCTACTGATTGGGGTGAAGCTAAATTCTTGGTTACGGTTTCTCTTTAAAGAACCCAAACTGCCATCTGGTGCCAAGAGCACCAGGTTTTCTTGCCTTTTCTTCACGTTTTTCACATTATCCTCATTTTTTCTCCTTTGTTTTTGCCGTCCTCTTCTGTGTATTCCTCTCACGTCTTCATTAAAGCTCTAGCTGGGTAATTAGTCTGGGAAATTAGCTGCTGCAATCACTCAGGATTTAAAGAGCAGCATGGAAATGGTCTTAATTGGTGCTCTGATGATTTGTTTAAATAGCCAGCGTATTGGAGGTCTGGCAGAGTCCCGACCGTGGCCCAGACTTCTACACTCTAACTTTTTAATGTAGGATAATCGTCCCTCTCAGTCAGAGCAGGAAGATTTCCAGGTGCTGGAGAGCAGGAAATATTTACAGTAAACCGAAGACGTCAAATGCTAAAGATTTGATACTTACCTGGGGCTTCCTCCAGCCCCATAAGCTTGCCTGAGTCCCTCACCGTCCTCTTCAGTGCCGCCGTCCTCCCGCAGTCTGCTGTTCAGCCGCGATCAGCACCAGTAACAGGCTCAGTCGCTTCAGTCGGGGTCTTCTGCGCATGCGCAGACCTCCTGCACCTGCGCAGAAGGCCACTGCTGAGCCTGTTACCGGGGCTGATCGTGGCTGAATGGCAGACTGCGGTAGGACGGCGAGGGACTCAGGCGAGCTTATGGGGCTTGAAGAAGCTCCGGGAAAGTATCGAATCTTTAGAATTTGACGTCTCTGGTACACTTTAAATATGGCAAAATAAAAAACGCCCTGCACACTCCAAGAGTAAAACTACAGCCGCCCACTCTTCATTTTGTGAATCTTGGCATCCAGATGCTGGCAGCCATGTTTTTCCGGTCCTCGGAGGCTCTTTTGGGTGAAATCAACGACTTTCACATGACCACAGACTGCGATCCACCATAGAGGTAGAGCTAGAGCCTCAGTCATTGGATTAGACCAGGCGTGAAAAATGAGCTGCAAGCTCCTCCTCTGTACAGCTTACCCCCTCATAGAGCAGAACAGGAAGCACCTAGGCAGTCTGTACGTGACCTCTCGGGTGAGAGGGTCATTTGTCACATGACCACAGATGGCAATCTCGCCATAGGGCTAGAGCTAGAGCCTCAGACATTGGATTAGACCAGGTGTGAGAAATGCAAGCTCCTCCTCTGCGCAGCTTATTCCTCATAGAGCAGAACAGGAAGCACCTAGGAGGTCTGTATGCCACAAACACATTATTGGCCTCAATTCTGGTAGCTATGTGAGATAAATATTTTTTTTGTAGGTAAAATACCTCATGAGGTGTTTTCCTCTTTTTTTTTTTTTTTTTAGCAATTCTGAAAGATTTTTCTCCATTTCCGAACATGAGGTAAAACAGGAGGTAAAACTTGAGGTAAATGCATAAAGTGAGGTAAAACATGAGGTATTTCAGCGGTAAGCATGCAGTAAATAAATTATAGTAGTCTTTTTCTTTCATAAGTTAGGATAGTCTTTGGAAGATGTTTGGTTTTTTTTTTGAGGGGGGATGGTGTATTTGATTATGTAGCAGCCTATGAAAAGTATTTTTATAGGCAAAAAAAAAATAATCCAGTAAATATTTGGAGTTTTATTTCTACTATTATTTTATATTACACAGCCTGAATAGGAACGACACTAAAACAGCAATAGGAACTCCACTAAAAACTGCAAAATGCATACAAATTGACTTTACCTCCAGGTACAGGCAGGTCTTAAACTCCTCAGTAAATTATGCTCTAACATGCCCCCTAATTTCCATGAGAATAGCTATTATTACCTCATAATTTACCTCATGAGGTAAAACATGACTAAAACCTACCAGATTTGCTAAATGTCATTACCTCATGAGGTAAATTACCTCACATGAGGTATTTTGTTTGATAACCCTACAAGAATTGAGGCCATTGCAGATCAGCGCTGGCAATGTCCTGTTCCAGCTTTGCCTTTTTGGGAATGTATCACTGGGTGCATATAAAATGAAATGGAAAGGTATATTTTAAAAACATTTTTTACAAAAAGTCTTGTGGAGCACTCATAAATCCTTGTTGCAAATGGAGTTTCACTATATTTATCCAACGTAAATAGAAAATGTAATGGAATTGGACATGGTTAGCATTTGTAGGTAAACTCCAAAAATACATTTTTGCTTAGCTGAGCTATAAGTGTGGATGAATGACAACTGGCTGAAACTGAATGCTGACAATACTGAGGTCCTTGTTCAAGACCAACTCTTAGCATCAAAATAGCTCTATTCTAAATCAACACCAATCGGGATAGGGAATTCAGACATAAACAGCTCTGACCTTGTGTGTAGCCTTGGTGTGCTAATCGATGGGGAATTGAGCTTCACAAACCAAATCTTGGTTATAGTCAAATACTTTCATCTGAGGAACATTGCAAAAATTAATCATCTCAGTCTCCCAGAGGATCTTTGAACCCTACTTCATGCCTTCCTCACATCACAGTTAGACTATTGCAATGCCCTCTATGCAGGCCTCCCAGACAAGGACCTGTAATGCCTGCAACTAGTACAGAATGCTGCTGCTGCCAGATTAATTAAAAGGGTCCGTCCACGTTACTTTGTTCAAATGTATCGGTTCGGTCTGTTCCGCCGACCGTAGCGTGAGTTTGGGTCTGCAGCGGGTTTTCTGGACTGATGTATCCGTTCCATTAACCGTGTGCTAACAAAATGGAGGGTCACGGATGGAACACTGAGCCTTCTAAAAGATGATCCATGCCATGGATCAGTTTTTACACGGATCAGTTGTCCAACCATGGAAGTGTGAAACTGGGCCTTATAATTTTGATATCAACTGGAGAGTTTATATTTGCAAATGTTGCAGTATATGTGAGTTGACAGGTTTGAACTCCTCCCTTGGTTTCTAGGAGGTTTTAGTACCCTATACTCTCCTTGTGGTTTGGTGTCACTCCAAGCTGCTTGATTTCCCTATTGTACTGGTCCAAGCCCTCTCTCATAGAGCCATATCAATCCCTGCCATGCACCAATGAGGACCAAAAGTCCGCAACAGGTTTGTCTGCACATGGGGTTGAGGTGGCTCTGTAAAATGTAAAGCTATAGGTTAGCTAGTCACCAGTGGTTCTGGATGCTAGCCAGGCTTCGGGGGCATAAAGAGACAATTTGTGCATTGTGGGTAACCACACGTTTACTTAAAGCTGAATTATTGTAAATTCCTTCTGTTTTAAGAAGGTAAACCAACCTAAGCATTACTTATTAGTAGGAGGGCTTTTTTTAGTCCCCTTTACTCTCCTTGGGTTTTGGGTCACCCCGAGCTGCTTGGTTACAGGGAGGTTTGAGGACTCAATCAAGTCATGTTCACTGGAAGTTAATAAGTTAAATACCACTGGCTGCATGAACGATTCCCCCCTTAGCTGGAAATATTTCTAATATGAGTAAAATATGACCTTTAATAATCCCGATGTGTCATGTGAATGGCTAATTTTGTTTTTCTAGATGAGCCCAGTGAAGAGGGAAGTACAATAGTGGCTGAAGAAGCAGAGAGGGGCAATGACATGCTGCAGGAGAGCCTGGAGGATTCTGTCCTGAGGGCGGGGAATGCGCCCATCGTCCGCTCCAGCTCCCCAGTCTTCGCTCTGTCTCCAGCATCTAGAGCCAGGTAGGATTATACTGGGACTTCAATGCGATCCATGTGGCTAACCCATATGTAGATAATGCATGATGCTACCATACTACCAATCTAAGCACAGAGATCCACATGCTTCAAGTGTTAAGTTACTTATTGTTTGTTGTGCCGCAGAAGTCATAAGCTGTCTACACGTTAGATTAAAGAGAGATTACCCACTGTTCTGTGTTTATTATGTAGTCTACCTGCAGTGTGCATTCCAATATAATCATAATTGTGCCTGCTGTAATGAATCTCATCTCAGTCAGTTGTCTCTATTCTGGTACATTGCCTGGGAGAGGGAAGCTTGTTATCTCCCCTCCCACATTCCTGCTCCTCACTGATTGGCTGAAGGCAGTTCAGTGTGACATGAGACTGAGAAAGGAAATACACCTCACCCTTCTGCAGAAGCTGCTGAAATACAAGCTATGCTCTGCTCACATGTGTTTACAAAGCAAGCTAGATATGACTGTGCAGTTTCTACAGAGCTCAGTAGAAAGGAGGGCTGGCAATGAATACACCATTTCAGGTAGGAGAAAAAAAAAGAATAAAGGTTAAGTGACATTGAGATTGGCTTCTTTCGGGCAGTAAAAATGGAAATTGCCTGGAACAGTTTTCTCTTTATTTACTAAATTAAATTCACTGAAATCAAAACATGGACAGTACAATGCATATGTTATGTAAGTAGAAAAAGTCTTTATCTACCCCCACCCCCAGGGTCACACTGTAGTCACTTCCTGTCTGAGTCAGGACTGAGTCAGCCACTTACATACCTGATATTTAACTCTTTCAGGCAGAGAAAGAAAAAAGGAACACAGCATAGTTATTTGTGTGCTAGGCACTGTACATACAAATGTTTATCTCATCATGTCACATGTCATCACATGGCAGATCTATCTGATATTGATAATTTGCCACATTGCATTCCACACGGTATTAGAACTGACCATATCCTTCACCCCACTGCAACTGCAATCTTAGTACTGCTCTCTACAGTACAAAGAGTTGTAGTTTTGCTCTTGTGCAGCTCCTGCTTGCCATCCCAGCACTCCAACCCCCACGCCCTGCATCTCGCTCGGAACAGCCTTTCCTGATCAATGGTCAGTCAACAACAAAACAATCAGACATTTTCATTTAAAGGGACCTGGGTTCAAAACCCACAGATCGCCAGCGGATAACACAACATCCCAAAATAAAGGAAATAGTTGGTGCCACATATCCTGCAGGCATGTGTCTGCTAGCATTAAGGCCAACCTAGAGGGGTTCCTACGCTTAAGCCCAGGTCACTTTAAATTTTGCTCTGTGGATTTGCCCAGCCTTGTGACTGAGAGACTACCAAGTTTTTGCTCTGTATACGGTAATTTATACACAGCAAAATGTGTAGACATTGCATGGGGTTATAGTACAATATGACTGTGATGTTATTGGTGTAACCGTGGTAGTATCAACAGGATTACTTAAACTGCAGTATAGAAAAGCAACCACAAGGTGTCACTGTGTATGCAATGTGCTGCAATGAACTCTATGGCATTGTGATTTCCTGTATTCTTTCTGTGATCCTCTCTTTTCTAAGTAATCTGCATTATCTGATGGTTGTGTATGATTTTTTTCTGCATGTTTTCTTCAGTAAATAGTTCTAACTTGTTATGCTAGGTGCCTATCTGCATGTACAGAATGCTCTGCTCTATCAGTGACCAAATACAGGGGCATAATAATAGCTCCTTCGGCCCCTGTGATCGTGTGGGGGTTGGGCTGGCGGGGGCGGTGACTGTTGGGCCTTGCTCTTCCTTGCTCTACCCACTCACAATCGTAGTGCAGAGGAGCACTGTGTAAATATACTTGCAGCCACTTTTTTTTTTTACCCTCTTTCCTTTTTATCTCTTGGTGTTTAGACTTACACTTATTGTCCGCTCATGTGTGCTTTGGGTCCTTAGTCAGGTATATAATGGTCATCCACTTGTATAATGTGTTTACATTTGGGGTGTGTATTGCAGCCTGTACTCCAGCCGTCTGGATCCCACCCCTTTCTTGTCCTAGCCCGCTATGAAGGACCTTCCTAAAACGTCCCATCACTGTTGGCCATATCCCTGGCTCACACAGTGGGACGGAATCCGCCTGTAGGCGGAGGCTATGGTACGCACCTCACGTCATTACGTGAGTGTGCGCCGTAGTAACCAGGGTCAGATTGGGGAAGCGGACGTCTGAAGTGCGCTCCATGGTGGAGCGCACGCGTTCTTCCGCTCCCCAACGTGGGCGGAACGCGAGAGAGGGATGGCCCGGAAGTTTGGAGGAAGGCCTGGCGTCACGTTTAAAACGCCAAGTAATACGAATGGCGGTGAGCTTCTCCCCGCCATGGAGTCCTGTCTGTGAAAAAGCGCTGACAAGCGCGAAACAATTGTCGACAATACCATCTACTCTGCAACTGGTCAACTACTTGCGGTGATGTATTACTGAATTAACATCTGAAATGTCATATATGTTACTCCTGGAATAAATGAAGCTTTATGAACTGGTGCCCACGTTAAGTTGTTTCTATTGATGTAAAGTTTTTTTTACTATGCTGCCCCCTCTGGCTCCTAGTAACATGACAAGCATGGGAAGGTGGGGGCTCAGTGTGCAGAGTGCCGTATAATGATCTGTTTGCTGGGGGGTCCTGGCCACAAATCAAGCGATGCATTTATAATGTACAGACTTTAGTGATTATTTAGTGGTTAGTTAGGTTTTCTTTAGTTTAGCAAATGTAGTTGTTAACTTTGCCTAACACATTATAGATACACTTTCATGGGGTCGATTGAAAATAATGCACTGTGAGGACAAAGTGCCTTTTACTAGGCTATAAATTGCATCAAAGCGTTCCTGCCGCCTGCAAATATGTGCAGCCCTTCAATGTTTCCTGTTCTACTGCTACTATAAAGTAGTTTTCCCCAGCAGAGCTCCCTGCAATCCCTCCTGTGCTCGGCCAACATCCGAAGTCTAAATTCAAGCTGACGGGTGAGTTTGGCACTGACGTGACGTCTCCAGGGCCCGAGTCCCGCGGATCGGAAAATGTTATCTTTTATTAAAGCGTTGTATAAAATAAAGCAGTCCGTATGTTGAAGGGCAGCATGAGGAAAATGTAATTTCACTTTAGCTTATTGAATTAAAGATCAGAGCGCAGGCTGGATGAATTGAAGAGTCTTCCTCCTCCTCTCCGGAGAGTGCCGTCAATTGCTGCCAATCCTCGGTGAGCCCCGGCTGGGTCAGGGTCAGCCACTTCTCTCATTCTTGGCCTTTGTCCCGCTCCAGTTTTCGGCCGGCAGAAGAGCTCTGATTGTTCCTTTAAAAGCCAACAAGACCTTCAGCTGGCCACGCACAGATTTTAATGCAATCGTTTCGTGCCGTGATTTTTAAACCGTCATAAGTGAAGGTAAACAAAATTTAAATTAGGCATGCAATCCCATTAAAAACGTTTAATTTTGTTCAGTGTGATAGAATTGCTGACACATACCTATACGGTTATTATTAATCGCAATGGATTTATCTTAGAAGCCCTAATTAAAGAACACCTGTAATGAAAAAAGAGCCCGGGGGGGGGGGGGGTATTTACGTCGGGAGGAGGAAGCATCTGGATTCTAATGAGGCTCCCCCCCCCACCCTCTCTTGCTGCCCCGATCCAGCGTTAGTGGTGCCTGAGTGACGGTGCTGGAACCAGGATTATAACAATCCTGTGAGTGTCTCGGGCATTTGCGGCTTTCATGCTCAGGCAGAAATAGCTGAGCCCGATCGCATCCACTGCGCAGGCGCAGACACGTCAATTAGCCGCAAGTGCATCTGCGTGCGGCTCCCACAGGATTGCGATGATCCCGGAGGCCGCTTGTCAGCGCTGGATCGGGGCTGCAGGAGAGGACAGGGCAGGCTTCATTAGGATCCAGAGGCTTCCCAGGTAAGTATACCCCAGAGTTTTTTTTTTTTACAGTTTTACTTTAAGACTTCTGTTAGTTTAAAGTGGGATAAACGCCGTATTAACTGACATAATTAAAACGAATCATCCAATAAGAAATTATTTATTTAGCTTAACCTATCCTGTTGTTTTTAGTGTTCACTGTCAGATTTAAGAGAAATGTGGTATGAAAAAAAAAATATTTATGCTGGTTTCCATCTTTACTGTTTCCCTGTGACATCACTTCTGCCCCCCCTTTTTTTTTACCCAGCTCAGTGTTAATTTACTGCTTGTTTTACAGATTAATGTCTCTTCCACAACAAACATCACCTAGATAACAGGCTTACAGTTACATTCTGCTCATAGAGTCATTATCTTATCTAAAATGGGATGTTTCTGTTATTTGAATTTTGTGATTTGCATTTTGAGATAAAAACAAAACAAAAAGGTACTTCCTGCAATCCTGTGGGCACTGCCCAGTTCAGTAAAGGCACACAGACCGGGTACGAATGGTAAGAATAAAAAATTACAGGACATATAGGGACCTATTTAAGAAAAAAGGGGTTCACATATATACATGGGCAGAGTGATCTCCGTGAAGCATACCCAGGTGACAACCTGCAGTCCAATTGGACAGCAGTGTCACCTGATGTGGAATTTGATTGGAAACCAGCGAATAACTGCTTCCTGGCTTCCATGTGGATGGGGTGGTGCCAGCACTTCTGTTCTAGATGCGGACCACCAATATTTAAAAATGTAGCTGACCGCATCTATAAGTAATACATTTTGTGCGTGTGGGGCCGGTAAAAAAGCCTCAGGGGGCCACATTTGGTAAAACTGAAGCGAAGAAAGAAAAAAAAGTCGGACTTTGCTTGTATTTGATCAACTTATCCAATACACCTTTAGGGACCCTCTGAAGGCTTTGGGAAGACTCCTGTCCTCAAGTGCACCCAAAGACGGGTGGCTCTATACTGTGTATGCACGCTCACGCATGCGCAGTACAATACCGCCCATCTTCAGTATCACTCAGGGACATGAGTCGTCCTGGAGGAAGTGTAACTTCAGCAGGGTTACAAGAACACCGAGGGGGGGGGGGGCAAAAGGCTCAAGAGGACTCTGTTTGTTTTGCATCCCTACAGAGTTTCTGAGTTTCTTTAACCACTTGAAGACTGTAGGCTTACACCCCCCCCCCCCCCCCCCCCCCTAGTGACCAGGCTATTTTTTACCATTCAGGCCACTGCAGCTTTAAGGCCTTGCTGCAGGGCTCCTCCTCCTTTCTGCCCACCAACAGAGATTTTCTGTAAGTGGGCTCTGATTGCTGCTGTGTTTATTTTTTTTATTTGTGGGGTTTATAAATAAATGTACATTAAAATATTTATTTATTTATCAGCCTATGAGAGCCTCCTTGGGGGACAGCCAAGTGACACGGCTGTCCCCAGTACAGTGGTACCGTAGATCACAGTTCTGTATACTGTAAATAGACGGCGGTTTCGCTGTCTAACAGTCTCCTAGCAGCATCACCGATTGGAGACTGGTAGCAGGGATGCGCGCCATCCCCTGCAAACCACGCCCCCCCCCCCCCCCCCCCCCCCAGGGCTTAACGCCAATTGGCATTACACGGTCTTGGGGGAGCCGCCGTGTTCACGCCTATTGGCGTGACTCGGTCGTTAGGTAGGTAAAGTGGACCTGAACTCTTGCACATGACAGACAGAGAAATGCACCCTGTGTGTATTTAGATAGTTTAGCCTGTCTAATTCCCTCTCATCTGTGACTAATCACATCTGTAATATCATCTCTCAGCTGTGTCAGCTGGCTGTCTGAGCACAAACACAAGATGTTAACCCTATGCCTGCTTCCATGAAAGCAGAAGGTACTCACACTGCAGAATTATTGCAGGATTTGTATCAGCTGTACCAAAGACATTTATTTTTTTTCTTTAAAGATTATGCTGTTACTTATCTTATAAAGCAGGGAGGAAGTTCAGAGTTCAGGTCAGCTTTAATAATATATGCAGAGTTCTCAATATTTTCATACAACCTTCAGTATAATAGTGAACAGAAAGTAACTCACCTGCGGAGCTTTGGTGGTAGAATTGGCTGTAGGTTACATGAGCATTGCACCCATCACTATAATGCTTCCCACTCCTGTCCCCTGGCACCTCGTCCCACTTCCTGTGGAAACACAAATTCCCCTTCTCCGTTGTTTCGAATTCCGTCAACAAGTGGCAGTTGGGAAGCAGATGGCTCACCCGCGAGAGGTCCCAGTGTCAGCTGGACTACGTTCAAAACCCCTTCTCAGATATGTGATATTTGATGAATATGTCACTTTTATATACATCCGCTCTCCTAAGCGCTTCTTTCAAACTGCTAAACAAGTGAGAAAGGAAGATGTATTTAACTGCTTGTCTGCCAGAAAGACTGCGATGTGAGTAAACTACTCTGAAAATCAGTAGAGTCCCGATTATCTGGAACTCAACTTATGCTGGGCATACACGGTTTGTTTTTGCCGCTCAATTCTCCCGCTCGATCGATTCCGCAGGCGATTCTCTTATCTTCCGCTCGTTTTTCTTATCTTTTTCCATTGTGTTCAATGCGGAATCGAGCGGCGAAACGATCGGGCGGGAGATCGGACATGCCGGAAATAATCTATCGAGCCCATCTAAATGACTCAAAAACGAACAGTGTATTCCCAGCATAAAATGCAACCTGGAGACCGATCGACCATCCGATTCAATTATTATAATCGAATCGGATGAAAATCTGTGTCGCCAAGTGCATGTCTGATCGACGTGCGAGCAATTTCAGGCAGAAATTTGTCCCGTGAATCGGTCATACATGCTGCAAGATGTAGGGCCGACTTGCTCGATCAGGTACGTGGCGGTAACATCGAACGATATCGGGACGAGTGACCGAACCGGCTGAAGTCCCCCCTAATGTTCAATGTGCTGCCCCGGTGCCCAGTGCACTATACATTACCTCTCTGTGTCTGCCGCTGGTTCCCTGCTCCATACACGGGCACCACATGATTGCCGGAGTAAAGTGGGAGCGTGTGACGTCACATGCGCCCATGTGAACGATGGCAACCACGTGGAGTGGGTGTATGGACAAAGGACGGCGCCCAGAGCGAGCGGCAGACACTGACAGGTAATGTATAGGGAAATGGGCATCGGGGGGGGGGGGCACAGTGAACATTAGGGAGGAGTCTGACCATCATCGTTAGATGTATAGCCACCTTAACCAGTAGTTTCGACCAACCAGTACAAATCACCTGCAGTACTCACAGCAGTGAAGGCCAAGTTCTTAGACGGTTTGTGGGCTCTGCTGTGCTTGAAGACTGGGTTCCACGACTCTGCCAAGGTTAATATACTTTCAGTTACTGTATTTTAACATTTAATACAGAGTTCATGGTGTGTATATAGAGTGGCTTTTAGGACCATTGTAGTCCCTTACACACTCCAATGAGTTCTGGGTCACCATGAGCTTGCTGGTTAGTCTATATAGAGTGGGGTATAGTGCTGTATTAGCTGGCCTATTCTTAACACTAAGTCTCAAGCAACCAGAAAGCTCACTTATCTGGCATAAGTCAATCCCCATCGGTGCCAAATAACTGAGACTCAACTGTAATATGTATACTGTATGAAGATGTACTATGATCCTGAATTCTTATATAATCATCTAACCAAATGATCTTAGGATTCTGGGTACCGTTTGGAGATCAAATACCAAATCAACAAGTATGCCATTGTATTGATTAGTTTTTACTGTGCTTTGCTGAGATTGTCAGGTGCCCTGAGGTAGTTTAAGTCTGATGTAGGTTTCTCAGGGGTAGCTATTTAGGTGCTTAAAGTGGATCCAAGATGAACTTTTACTCATTGCATAATTGTGTTGTCTTCATATAGTTTATTGGGCATTCCTCAAGCCAAGTACTTTTTTGTTTTGTTTCTAAATTCTAATTCCCTATAAACTAAACAAGACTCACCCACAGTTTTTCACAGTGCCTTGGCACTGTAGCAAGGGCTTATGGGAGCTCAGTCTGTGCAGGAGGAGGAGGAGGATACTAGCCAGAGATTTCAGAGGCAGAGGGGAGGAGGAGAGGGGACTGAATTTACACACAGGCAAGCTGATAGTATCTCTAGCCCTCAGCCTGTGACAATGTGACAAACAGAACATGGCTGCCCTTATTTTATCACAGGAATAAATAATCATAAAATGTTGAAGCTGTTTGCAGCTAGATATGCTGTGTAAACTATCTAAACGTTAGATAAGATGTATAGACAAGTTACTTGTTATAATTATTTTTTCATCTCAGATCTGCTTTAAAACGAACCTGTAAAAATAAACTTGAGGTTTTTAACTGTATTCGTTTTACAAAAAAAAGTGAATAGAACTACACAGAGTCTCATATTTTTATCTTCAGTTTAAGGGCATAAATTTGAATACTGAATTCTAAACAGCAGCCATGACCATTCACCTTGTTGAGCTGAAAAACAAGCAGAAGTAATGCCATTTTGAACTTTTTAGTGCTAAAACCTTATCACAGGCTTTTTTCTCTCAGACAGATGAAGTTCTTTCAACTTTACTTTTCAGGAAATCAGCCAAATTCTACAAACATTTGGACAAGCTTGTTTGCATAGATAACTCTAGTTCTTTAAAGGGAAGGTCCAGGCATGATAAAAAAGGATCTGTTTAACCCGGGCTTCCTCCAGCCCCTGGCAGCCGCTATGTTTCACACCGCAGCTCCACTCTCAGCCGCCAGCCTAGGGTCTCTGCCGGTGCGGAGGCCGACCTCGCCAGGCGCAGAGGCAGGCAGCCGCCGGAGAGATATGTAGAGGGTGCACTTCTCTTGCGCAGACTGGCCGCGACTGGCCGAAGTTACGGGCCCCGATATAGAGGATGCAATATCGAGTTTAGGCGAGGCACACCTTACCGTATGCTCTTGGGTGCATAGCCAGGATGCAAAAGCCACATCAGTCCAGCATGAAAGATTCAAGTTTGGCTAGCACCCCAATGTCAATATTCCAGGATATTTTATTTCTTATTGTATGCACAACATGACAATTGTTTTGGGGCCACAGAGGGTCTCCTTCATCAGATAAAGTGCAGACATACCCCTTTATCTGATGAAGGGGACCCTCCGTGGCCCCGAAACAATTGTCATGTTGTGCATACAATAAGGAATAAGATATCCTGGAATATTGACATTGGTGTGCTAGCCAAACTTGAATCTCCGATACCGAGGATGGTGGCGTGGGAGTGATCTGTGTGCATGGGGCTAAGGAAGCCCCAGATATATTTAAAACTTTTAATTGAAATCGTCTCTGGTTTCCTTTAAGAAGCGAAACTTATTTATAGTGAACCTTTTTGGTACCTTACTAAACCCTAGTGGCCTTACCATGTGCTAACTGGGCAATCTGTAACATTAATCCATGCCTTGCACTGACGAGGACCAGCCTGTCCAAATCAGCTGTGTGCATGTGGGATTAAGAGGCTATAGGCTCACTGTACACCAGAGGCTCTGGATGTGTGCCTGGCTTTCAGGAACATAAAGAAATAATTTTCATGTTCAGCAGTGATGCATCATGGGAGATCTTCCGTGCCTACGTAAAGCTGGATAATTGCAACTATCATCTGTTTTAATAAGGCAAATGTATAGTTAGCTGGTATTGAAGGTGATAGCAGAAGATTTATGAAGGGATATGCACTGCAGATGGCTGTCCTACCTTAATTACTCACATTCATTCTCTCTCCTCTCCTTTCTCTCTCAAATTCAAAAGAGCTTTATTGGCAGGACCAAGATACATATAGGCCTTACCAAATGAAAGACAGATGGGAGATATGAAGGGGGGGGGGGGGGGGGGCAGGCTAGATGTGTAATCCGTAGAATAGTCTTTGGACATTCTCTTCTCTCTCCTCTCTCTCTTGCATACATTAAAAGCAAGAAGTTTTGAATCAGGATGATACCATTTATTGGCTAACTTAGAAAAAAAGGTGTATATTACATCAAAGGACAACATACAGTACATTAACCTCCCTGGCGTCCTATTAAGATCGCCAGGGCGGCTGCAGGAGGGTTTTTTTTAAATAAAAAAAAAAACTATTTCATGCAGCCAACTGAAAGTTGGCTGCATGAAAGCCCACTAGAGGGCGCTCCATATGCGCACTTCTGATCGCCTCCGGCGATCAGAAGTAACAAGGAAGGCCACAATGAGCGGCCTTCCTTGTTTCGCTTTTCTCGTCGCCATGGCGACGAGCGGAGTGACGTCATGGACGTTAGCCGACGTCCTGACGTCAGCCGCCTCCGATCCAGCCCTTAGCGCTGGCCGGAACTGTTTGTTCCAGCTGCGCTGGGCTCGGGCGGCTGGGGGGACCCTCTTTCGCCGCTGCTCGCGGCGGAGATCAGGTAGCACACACGGCTGGCAAAGTGCCGGCTGCGTGTGCTCCTTTTTATTTGATAGAAATCGGCCCAGCGGGGCCTGAGAAATCCTCCTGCGCAGTTAACTAAAATTCTAAATGCCACATATATATATTTACAGTAATTACTAGCAAATAGTAATGCAAAGGCTTTTTTTTCTATTTCATGTTTTATGTGAAGAAAATATGACCTTTATAAAGAACAGTTGGCACTAGTAAAGTAAGGGCACAAGGAAACAAAAAGGGTGCAAAGTGAAGTCGAAATGTCAAAATATCGTTTATAACAATGTTTTTTATTGGCTCTTCATCTTTCTCTCTGTTAGACGAATAAATATGGTAAAATGATGGTATTAAAAGGCGGAGGGGTGAAGCTGAAATAAGTGTAAATGATAAATACCTTTGTATATTGGGCACCTAATGAGTACAAAAAAATATTTACAGTGGTATATATTACAGATATTTTACTAAAACGAAACCTAACCCTACTTTCAAACAGAACCCTCTCCTTCCGACACCTAAACCTAAAACCCCCTTTTCTGACGCCTAACCATTTTAACGACTGCCTAACGCCCATAGGCGTCGGCGGGTCGTTAGTGGTATAGCATGGAAACGGCCGCTCGATCGAGCGGCCTTTCCATGCTAGTTCACGGAGACTGTCTCCGTGAACAGCGTGCGAGCCGCCGATCGCGGCTCGCACGCATAATGTAAACATCCGGGGAAGAAATCCCCGCTGTTTACATCACACGGCGCTGCTGCGCAGCAGCGGCGTGACATAGATCGGCAATCCCCGGCCTCTGATTGGCCGGGGATCGCCGGCATCTGATAGGCAGAAGCCTGTCCTATCCGGCGCAGGACGGAACTCCGTCCTGCGCCACTCACAGGTACAGGGAGAGGGAGGGAAAGCCGGGGAGGGCGGAAAGCGCTGCAGAGGGGGGCTTTGAAGAGCCCCCCCCCGGAAAGTGCAGGCAGCCGGCGGCGATCAGACCCCCCCAGCAGGAAAGGCCTGATCGCCCTGGCTATTTCCTGATCGGTGCTGCGGGCTGGAGAGTCCACGCAGCACCGATCAGAAGAAAACCCCGTGGTCCTTAAGTGGTTAAAACCCCCATTCCTCTGCAGCAATGTACGTTAAAAAATGACCCTCTTGGACGAAGAAATCCTGATATTATAGATCCTGCGTGCCCAATAGGTCGATTGCGATCTACTGGTATATCGTGACCGCCTGCTGAGTAGATCTTGGCCTTGTCCTGTCATAATTTGGAGCCACGGCTGTCTTATTTTGCTGCCATAGCAGCAACAGGGAGAAGAGAGGAGAGGTGCGGCTGGAGAGGAGCAAATCCTACCCTTCAGGCTGTGAGAGTTGCACAGCGTCTCCTCCCCTCCAGGTTTCCTATGAGACTATCGGGGACACAAAAAAAGAAAAAAAATTCATTTTTATTTAAAAAAAAAAAAGATAATCAAAAAAAAAACAAGAAAAAAAAAACACTGCCTGCAGCAGCGATCAGAGCCCACCAACAGAAATCTCTGTTGGTGGACAGAAAATAGACTGGTCACTAGGGGAGTAAAGCCTGTGGTATTTGCTTGGTTTGGAGGGGGTGAGGGGAATTCTGGGAAGTCATGGAGAAATCAGGATTACAATATTGGTTGTATAATGTTTATTGTTCCCTTTTTACTTTCTTTTGCTGTATGCTGCCCTCATCTATATAAGACAAATTTTGATTGGATGGGCCCGACACCCACTATTTACCTGTAGCCCAAATTTTTGCGCCCAATAGCCGATGTTTTGCATTAGTCCCTGTGGGGCACCCAAATAGGCTCCCACATTTCCTGCTTCCCTCTCGTTTCTTCTCTCCCACTTGTTTAGTTAAGCCAGTTTAGACCTAAATTCGCATCTAAACCCCACAATGACCCATGCAGGGAAGTTATATAAAGATTACATTCCCCGTGACCTTTTGCCCATATATCTGAGAATATTATCAGACACCGTTTCTCATAAATCACTTTCCTGCTGCTTCCCTGGCAGATATTACGCCACATTTTATATTCACATACAGCTCCATATGGTCCACTCCTGCCTGCACGACATCCATTATCAAGCACTGCGCAACATCTGCAGTATACAAGAATCCCACGCGTGCTTACATTGCGCAACATGTGTGTGCCATGCGCCCAAACATCCACGCTCTGTGCTCGGCTAGGCAGACTGCTCAGTCATATCCTAAACAAAGCATGCTGCTGTGATACTCAGGGACTGGGGAACAACATTCTGAAGTGAACAGACTTCCCAGGATGCATAACTTCCTCACCAGAGATGACAGTGCAGCCCTCAGACAGTGATCCGATAGCTTATTGTAATTGAAGGAACACTGTCATGAAAAATTATTACATTTAAAACACATGTAAACACATACTAACAAGAAGTACATTTCTTCCAGAGTAAAATGAGCCATAAATTACTTTTCTCCTATGTTGCTGTCACTTACAGTAGGTAGTATAAATGTGACAGAACCAACAGGTTTTGGACTAGTCCATCTATTCATAGGGGATTCTCAGTAGGGCCTTTATTCTTTATTAAAGCGGACCCAAACCAAACATTTTTTTTAATTCAGAATATGTAGTTGCACACTTCTGACACATACAAAGATAAATAAACAGTCCTTAAGGCCTCGTTCAGACTATACGCGCTGCCGTGCGCATTTTGGCAGCGCGTATAGTGTGCGACACGCAAGAACGGTAGAAGGGCATAGACAGCCCTTCTACCGTTCCCATCATATGCGCTGCGTGGCAGCGCGATTGCGCTATCGCGTGCTGCACGCATTTTTGGGAATCGCAGCGCAGATCCCATTCATTGTAATGAATGGGATCTGCAGCGCAGCGCATAGGAGCGCAGATGGCGTGCGATCGGACGCGTTGCGTTCCAATCGCACAGCCATCTGCGCTAAATGATGTGAACGAGGCCTTAAGCCTATGAGCATTTCAGTGTATGCTTTTCACCCTTCTCTTTTCATAACTACGGTTATACAGGTGGCAGCCATTACTTCTGAGCTTAGTAGGAGGTTTTAGATCATGGGTGGGTTTGTCATCAGCTACCCTCCCTCACACGGGCATCTTCTATGTGAAATCTCACACAAGCTGAGATCACCTCCCCGTGACATCATCAGTAGCAGCCTGTGTTTTGTTTTTGTTATCTCCTCCACCAGTTTGCCGGAAAAATCCCGGCAATATGAAAGGAAGGGAGGGGTTCCTACAATAAATGTAAAATATTTTATATTTGTCATCATGCAGCTGAATAAAGGCTGCTATTTATTATTATAATTTAGAAAATGTATTGTATTTCTGAAATGTTGTATTTTTAATTTGGGTCCACTTTAAGCCACTCCCATAAAACGATTTATACAAAGATGCTGGCCGGTCTTCCTGCTCGCTACACAGATTTTCGGCAGTTGGACGGAGCAGCTATCATTTACGAAGTGCTTTTGAAATGTAAGAAAACCCTGTGAACCTCCATGAGGAGATTGGCTAGTCCAAAACCTGTCGGTTCTGTCAGATTTCTACTAACTACTGTAAGTGACAGTAACATAGGAGAGAAGTAATGTATGGCTCATTTTACTCTAGAAGAAACAAACTGCTTATTTGTATGCAGTGACATAGTTGGAGATCATGGGGCCCCACAGCAAAACTTCCACGGAGCCCTCAGATGTAGGCATCCTTAATACCATTTGCCCCCACCCTATGGATATGAGTTACTTGGGCAAGTTACATTCTTGCCCAATCAGCACTGCACATAGTTCATGGGTACTGAGACAGTCAGCGGGTGGAGAAACACAAGGAAGTTAATGGTGAATACATGAAGTACCCACTAGGCCCTCTACGCTCCAGGGCAGCAGCTGCTATGGCTATTTCTACGCCCGTTTGCACGTGTTTACATGTATTTTAACCACTTCAGGACCGGTGTTCCAACAATCTAACCTACACTGTCGAACTAATCTACATCCCATAGACTTTTACTATCCCCTTCCCCAACCCTAAGCCTAACCCCCCTGGTATACGTTTGATAGTGGATGTGGATGTAGGCAAATTCGACGTGTAGGTTAACTCGTCGGAACACCGGCCACCTAACCCCCCTTAAGGACCAGGGCAATTTGCATGGAGGGTGGGGGGCGCATTTAAGGGGGTCGGGCGGCCGGATCCTGTCTGTGGCTGGCTGGGCATGGTGTCCCTCATGGAGGCAGGTGTCCCCCCTGTAGCTGGCAGCCATCACTCACCTTCCAGGCTCCAGCGATGAGCCGCAGTAGCCACCTCTTCTCCAGCCGGCATCTCTGCTCCATTGATTCAACGTCCGTGGTCCGCAAAAGGTTAAATTGTACAATTTATGCGATGGTGTTCCTTTACTAGGTGATACTAGCTATGTAAAGGTGACCATACAATACCCAATTGACCTTGTCAATCCGGGATGTAAATCAGGGAGAGAAGAAATCTTACAATGGGCAAACACTGACTAAATAACCTAAAGATGAAATATTGTAAAAAAAAAGCAAATGTATTCATCATGTTATTTTCACTACAGTTCCTTTTTAAGAATCCCTACCCTGAGTGATCCTACTGACTAATTGTGCAGGCGTGGCCATATTTGTGCAGGCACAGCCCTTGCTGGATATGTTCTAGGGTTCCATGCACTGAAAGGCTGGGGATCATGCCGAGTCAGGCAAAATCATATACACAAAGAGAAGAAAAAGAGAAATCTATCATGGGCTACTAATAGTAGTAGTATCAAGAGCCGAAAAAAAATCTCTTATGAAAAAAGTTATTATTGAAGCAAGTATTTCATAAAAACAATTCAAAACGTACAGATCTCTCGGATCGTGCCAATTATAAATGGCACTACCTTCCCACTGTTTAACAATATATAATAAAAACAACAATAGTGCAATCTAATCACTGGTTATATCAGATGCCACAAGGAAAAAAAGTGCATATCCATCAATAAATACCTAAAAAAAAAAGGAGGGTCCTTCAGTGTAACATATTGCTTTCATACAGCCAATTCATAAACACCCTGAATTAAAGTGTCTCGTACTCTGTATGGACCGTACAGAAATGCGCGCATACCCACTCCCCATCAAAAAAAGCGGGCGCGTGCATGCACACACCCCTGCACAGCCCAACACATATTGTGCAAAAATGCCCTCTGGGCAAAATATAGCATTCTCAAAAAAAACAATTCCATCTAAAGTGCTGGGTACATTTGTGCTGCACCCACCCCCTGAAAAAAACAGCGGGTTTGCGCATACACAAAGGCACCCACCCTACTCCCCACAAAAACGTCAAAAAATACACAAAAATATTCAAATTACAATGGCATAAGTACATGTTTGTTAAAATCGCATACATTTTTTCAGGGGATGGGTGCAGGCCCAAATGTACCCAACACTTTGCCCTTTAGATGGAATTGATTGTTTGAGTATGCTATATTTTGCACAGAGGGCATTTTTGCACAATAGGCATTTTTGCACAACAGCGGGAAGGTAGCGCCAATTATAATTGGCACGATCCGAGAAATCTGTACGTTTTAATGGTTTTTATGAAATACTTGCTTCAATAAAGATAACTTTTTTCATCAGATTTTTTCGGCTCTTGATACTACTACTATTACCAGCCCATGATATTTTTTTTTTCTTCTCTTTGTGTATATGGTCTTAGTTGATTGAAGACTGATGGGCGCATTTCTTGATACATTAGGGACCTTAAAGTGGCCAATTTATGTTTTACATTTGAGTCAGGCAAAACCGTTGCTGGAATTTTGGAGCGCGCCAAGTGCCGCCCTAGGTCGTAATGTGAATCACGGCTATAGCGACGCTCAGTCAGTACTTTGAGTGCCGTCAAGAGACATAGCCCAAATTACGTTAAAAACAGAGTTAACTCCAATATTTAACCCTCTCAAGCTGGAATTTTTTATTGAATCAAGTATAAGTTTACCCAGCAAGGTTAATGGCTGCAATTGGGGACCAGGAGGGGTTAATAACTGCACCGCATACAGTAGTGCAACCATTAACCCTTCCTGTCCCTTAACTGCAACCAATAACTCCTCCAGACCACCTAGCGCTGTAATTATTCACTCTCTCTTATGCAGCCAGTATCTCCCCCCCGCACACACACACACACACACACACACACACACACACCTTCCTTGTTAATTGTTGTGACCAGGACTTTAACACCTGTGTTTTCTTGCCATTTCCTTTCCTCACAGGGTAAATTGTTGCACATGGGAATGTCACCAATAGTACACACATTACTCGGTGTGCTCAGTGTTGCCTGTGACTCGTATATAAGTCGACCCCTATACTTTTATGAAGTGAATCAGACCTAAATTTTTAGACTTGTATTTGAGTATATACAGTAATTCAGCCCCCCAGCAATAACTGGCAGCCGGATTTCATCTTACCCCTGAGTCCACTGTGGCCTGGACTTTTGCGGGAGCAGGGTGAGCCTTTTTTTGGCTATACCCTGCGCCCAAATTTCCCGGTGCCTCAATTACGCATATACAATCCAAAGGCTTCCCTCTTCTTAGGTAAGCCCCTCTAGGTCACACTTAGATGGGGATGAATACTTTGGCAAGGCTCTGTAGCTGGACTATGGTCCCTCTACGTTCCTCTCATCAGTATCTAGAAACTCTCTACAGTATTTTATGAAACGATGAGCCTACAGCTTACCTCAGCTTTTTTGTTATTAGGAAAGAAAACAGAATACATATAGCTCTGTCGGGAGGGAAATCTGCTGATTTGCTGCAGAATATAGGAATAGTCAGGAACCAGACTTTTCCTGGATTTTATATTCTCCTGACGGACCAGTGAACTTGTCAGTACGTCTTTATGATCAGTCCGTGTTCTTTAGGGTGAAGGCCTTGACCCTGAGATCCGCTAGCCAGAACAACAGTGCCCGCGACACGTGCTACATTTGTGCTACTGGGGATTCATGCTTGTTAAAGTCCAACTCCAGGCACAGCGATTAGTTCAGGGATAACCACAACCACCTACACAGTTCCCATAAATTATAGCTCCTGATATCAGTAATATCGGATAGGAGCTATAGTGCGGGGACAGGAGGGAGCTGGAGTGAGGTTGGTGTAGGGATTCTTCTAACATTAGCATCAAAGTGTTCCATCAATCACTCCATTCTTTCTGTTATCTTGGAGCTCAGTCAGTGTTTTCTAGGATTGCTGTATTGGATGACTCGGTAACAGATTCTGCAGAAGTGAGGTGAATTGGGTTCGGTGGTGGTCTGTGTCAGAGGGAGCAGAGTGAAACCAACTAGGTGCTAGCTGCTGCTTTACAGGTGCTGCTCTGTAAGTGCTACCTGCTGCCACTCTTTACATGCTGACTGGTGCTGTACTGTGCTGTCTGGTGCTGCTGCTGCTCTACAGGTAGACACTGGGAGCACTACATGTGCTGACTACTGCTCTACAGGTAGACACTGGAGCACTACAGGCGCTGACCGCTGCTCTACAGGTAGACACTGGAGCACTACATGTGCTGACTACTGCTCTACATTTAGACACTGGAGCACTACAGGCGCTGACTGCTGCTCTACAGGTACACACTGGAGCACTACAAGCGCTGACCGCTGCTCTACATGTACACACTGGAGCACTACAGGCGCTGACCGCTGCTCTACAGGTAGACACTGGAGCACTACAAGTGCTGACTGCTGCTCTACAGGTAGACACTGGAGCACTATAGGCGCTGACTGCTGCTCTACAGGTAGACACTGGAGCACTATAGGCGCTGACTGCTGCTCTACAGGTACACACTGGAGCACTACAGGCGCTAACCGCTGCTCTACTGGTAGACACTGGAGCACTACATGTGCTGACTGCTGCTCTACAGGTAGACACTGGAGCACTACAGGCGCTGACCGCTGCTCTACAGGTAGACACTGGAGCACTACAGACGCTGACTGCTTCTTTACAGGTAGACACTGGAGCACTACGGGCGCTGACTGCTGCTCTACAGGTACACACTGGAGCACTACAGGCGCTGACTGCTACTCTACAGGTAGTCACTCTAGCACTACATGCGCTGACTGCTGCTCTACAGGTACACACTGGAGCACTACAGGCGCTGACTGCTGCTCTACAGGTACACACTGGAGCACTACAGGCGCTGACTGCTGCTCTACAGGTACACACTGGAGCACTACAGGCGCTGACCGCTGCTCTACAGGTAGACACTGGAGCACTACAGGCGCTGACTGCTGCTCTACAGGTACACACTGGAGCACTACAGGCGCTGACTGCTGCTCTACAGGTATACACTGGAGCACTACAGGCGCTGACGGCTGCTCTACAGGTAGACACTGGAGCACTACAGGAGCTGACTGCTGCTCTACAGGTACACACTGGAGCACTACAGGCGCTGACCGCTGCTCTACAGGTAGACACTGGAGCACTACAGCCGCCGACTTCTGTTCTACAGGTAGACACTGGAGCACTACAGGCGCTGACTGCTGCTCTACAGGTAGACACTGGAGCACTACAGGCGCCGACTGCTGCTCTACAGGTAGACACTGATCACCACAGGCGCCAACTGCTGCTCTACAGGCGCTGACCGCTGCTCTACTGGTAGACACTGGAGCACTACATGTGCTGACTGCTGCTCTACAGGTACACACTGGAGCACTACAGGCGCTGACCGCTGCTCTACAGGTAGACACTGGAGCACTACAGACGCTGACTGCTGCTTTACAGGTAGACACTGGAGCACTACGGGCGCTGACTGCTGCTCTACAGGTACACACTGGAGCACTACAGGCGCTGACTGCTGCTCTACAGGTACACACTGGAGCACTACAGGCGCTGACCGCTGCTCTACAGGTAGACACTGGAGCACTACAGGCGCTGACTGCTGCTCTACAGGTACACACTGGAGCACTACAGGCGCTGACTGCTGCTCTACAGGTACACACTGGAGCACTACAGGCGCTGACCGCTGCTCTACAGGTAGACACTGGAGCGCACTACAGGAGCTGACTGCTGCTCTACAGGTAGACACTGGAGCACTACAGGCGCTGACCGCTGCTCTACAGGTAGACACTGGAGCACTACAGCTGCCGACTTCTGTTCTACAGGTAGACACTGGAGCACTACAGGCGCTGACTGCTGCTCTACAGGTAGACACTGGAGCACTACAGGCGCCGACTGCTGCTCTACAGGTAGACACTGAGCACCACAGGCGCCAGCTGCTGCTCTACAGGCGCTGACCGCTGCTCTACAGGTAGACACTGGAGCACTACAGCTGCCGACTTCTGTTCTACAGGTAGACACTGGAGCACTACAGGCGCTGACTGCTACTCTACAGGTAGACACTGGAGCACTACAGGCGCTGACTGCTGCTCTACAGGTAGACACTGGAGCACTACAGGCGCTGACCGCTGCTCTACAGGTAGACACTGGAGCACTACAGGCGCTGACTGCTGCTCTACAGGTAGACACTGAGCACTACAGGCGCTGACCGCTGCTCTACAGGAAGACACTGGAGCACTACAGGCGCTGACTGCTGCTCTACTGGTAGACACTGGAGCACTACAGGCGCTGACCGCTGCTCTACAGGAAGACACTGGAGCACTACAGGCGCTAACCGCTGCTCTACAGGTAGACACTGGAGCACCACAGGCGCTAACCGCTGCTCTACAGGTACACACTGGAGCACTACAGGTGCTGACCGCTGCTTTACAGGTAGACACTGGAGCACTACAGGCGCTAACCGCTGCTCTACAGGTAGACACCGGAGCACTACAGGCGCTGACTGCTGCTCTACAGGTAGACACTGGAGCACTACAGGCGCTGACCGCTGCTCTACAGGTAGACACTGGAGCACTACAGGCGCTGACCGCTGCTCTACAGGTAGACACTGGAGCACTACAGGCGCTAACCGCTGCTCTACTGGTAGACACTGGAGCACTACACGTGCTGACTGCTGCTCTACAGGTAGACACTGGAGCACTACAGGCACTGACTTCTGTTCTACAGGTAGACACTGGAGCACTACAGGCGCTGACCGCTGCTCTACAGGTACACACTGGAGCACTACAGGCACCGACTGCTGCTCTACAGGTAGACACTGAGCACTACAGGTGCCGACTGCTGCTCTTCAGGCGCTGACTGCTGCTCTACAATAACATTTCTAAAGCACTTTTCTCCTATAGGACTCCAAGGGCTACAGGCACTGACTGCCACTCTTCAGGTGCTAACTGGCATTGACAAGCACATGCCACTGAGTAATTTTTGCTGTAGGTGACATGGGGTAATTCTAGCTGTAAGTGAGACATGGAGTAATGTTTGCTCTGGTTAAGAAGTACTTTTTGTGGTGAGTGACATGGAGTGACACTTGCTATAGGTGACATGCTCCCCCCCCCCCTTCCAGCATGCCCATTCTGCATACAGCGGGCCCTGGTATCAGACATACATCTGCTCTGTGCAGTGTAGTGTGCCATTCCACTGTAATTTTCTATCTCTAGTCGGGAACTTGTTTAGGAGCTCACAGGAAGGGACCTCCTTGGTTTTCATAAGAACCCTGGTGGTCCCAGCGACAGGAATTATTGGATAGCTTAACAACCTTGCCTGGGGTTCTAACTCTTCCCCATTCTATAAAAGCAAGTTTTATTGATTGCTGCTTTCTGGAAAGATTTAAAAAGGAGGGTCGAGCTCATTCCCATAAAGGACATCTGAAGCAAAGGGGATATGGAGGCTGTCTTATTTATTTTTAAGCAATACCAGTTGCCTGGCTATCCAAATGATCTCTGCCTCTAATACTTTTAGCAGTAAACCCTGAACAAGCATTTAGCAGATCAGGTGTTTCTGACACTATTTTCAGATCTGACAAGATTAGCTGCATGCTTGTTTCAGGTGTGCAATTCAGACACTACTGCAGCTAAATAGATCGGCGGGCTGCCAGGCTACTGGTATTGTTTAAAAGGAAATACATATGGCAGTCTCCATATCCCTCTCACTTCAGTTGTCCTTTAAAGGTATTCTGTGGTAAATGCCCCTCCCCTCAATCTCTGGACGGGAACCATCCTGATCCAGATGGCTCAGTATACACATGTACTTAGTAAATAAGGACTTTGCCTTCCCCTGAACACTGCCAGCAGCGGCCTAGTCAAATAAAAAGAACATTATAAAAAAAAAACAAGTTTGAAAGAAATGTTCAGCTGCTTTCAGTGTTTTTATTAACATGCTTCTGACAAGCCAGAGAGAGAGAAAGAGGAATAGAATCAGCGCTGTGCTGTCATTTCTTCCCAAAGCGCAGCGAGAATCTCATTCCCCGCAGTCTGTACAGCTAGATGTGTGTTGTTACTGGCAGATGCCAGCACCGCCATGTATCAGTAATTGGGGATGAATGCATTGCCTGGCAGCCTGTGTCTCTCTGCGGATGTGCTGTGTACATAGCTGTGGGCACAGGTCATTGCCATGGCGCTGCTACCCATCTCATACCTCATTATCACCTGACTGCGGGCAGCATTTCCGCTGGAGGCTCTGCATGTTTGTTCTGCAGAACGTCACCCTTCCCGTTCCTCTGTGAATGTAGTTGGCTGCTAATTGTCTGGTGTTAATGAAGAGTCAATAGAAGCATCAGTGCCTGCTGGCATGGAGGGGGCTCTGCCTGCTGCAAGAATAAGATGTGTAATGCTGGGAATACACGGCTCGTTTTTGAGCCACTTAGATGGCTCAATAGATAATTTCCAACATGTCCGATCTCCCGCTTGATCGTTTCGCCGCTTGATTTGTGATAGCAGTGAATGGAAAATGATAAGAAAAACGAGCAGAAGAGAATCGACTGCAGAATCGAGCGGCGAAACAATTGAACGGGAGAATCGAAAAACGAGGCGTGTATGCCCAGCACAACTGTCTGATGTTTGAGCAAATCTCTGGGCACAGATTGAAACCATCAGATAATCGCTTAGTAATCAGAGTGCTCAAAGAGTACATTTGTTTTGTGTAAAATTAGACTTCTACACTGACCTTTTTTTTTTTTTTTTAGAACTCTGCCCAGAGTTTGTATCAGGGGCGTTGCTAGTCCCAAAGATCAGTGGCACGTGCCCCGCATCTATTCTGGGGTGCCCCGGATGTCCCCCAGGCAGCTGTGAGCTGTGGTGTATCAATCAGGGGGTGCTGGGTGCTGTGGTGCCTCTATGTGGGCATACTGGGTGCTGTGGTGCCATGCTGGGCACTGTGATGCCTTTATGGGGGCATGCAAGGGAGCTGTGGGTCTTCTATGGGGGCATGCTGGTAGTTGGGGTACTGCAATGGAAGGCCAGTGGGAACAAGGGAGAGGGGTCCACTAGACGGTCAGAGAATGCCATGGGGGACTGCCAGACAATCTGGCAGCAGGCCAGCCCGCCCAGCAGAAATTTAGACCAGCAAGCACAGAAGCCAGGTAACTATGCCTAGTTATGTTTAAATGACACTGCCTATTTATGTAATCTGCTGCATTTTTTGGTGTTATTTCTGTATTAATGGAGAGCGGGCTTCATCCAACATTTTGCTGGGCAGGATTACTTCGGCCGCTGTTAAAGAGGAGGAACTCCGGCCTAAACAAACATACTGTCATTAAGTTACATTAGTTATGTTAATTAAAATAGATAGGTAATATAATCTCTTACCCACCCTGTTTTAAATGAACAGGCAAATGTTTGATTTCATGAGGGCAGCCATCTTTTTGGTTGAAAGGAGGTGACAGGGAGCATGAGACACAGTTCCAACTGTCCTGTGTGCTGATCACCCCTCCCAGCTGCTAGGCAACGTGAATAACAACATAGGAAATCCTATCATGCTTTGCACAGCATCAGGGAAAAAAAGCCCGGGCAGTTTTCTTTGATGGGTGGAGCTTAGCTAAAAATGCAGCTAAAAATGATGCTTTGGTAAGAACAACACAGTTCTGATGCTGTGAAACTGTTAAAGAAACACTAAGCCTTTTCAGTTCTGCTGAGTAGATTTTTAGTCCGGAGGTTCACTTTAAGTTCATGTAAATTTGGCTCCACCCATTACCCCACCCACATTCTGGTGCGTGGCCACATCCATTTTCTGTCTGGAGTGCCCAAAAGTACCCCAGATCTCTTTGGATCCTAGCAACGCCCCTGGTTTGTATGTTCTCCTCGTGTCTGCGTGGGTTTCCTCCAGGCACTCCAGTCCCCCCATCCCAAAAACATACAGATAAGAGGCCCCACGTGTCCTGAGGAGGCTTGCTCTGAGCACGAGTAACAGCTGTAGACCAGGGGCTGTCTGTGTACCTGTACCTGTTGGTCGTGGCTAAATAAAAGCAGTTCATGTGTAGGAGAGTGCCGGAGTCTGTCCTTCATTCCTGGTAAAACATACAGATAAGTAAATTGGTTTTCCACTAAAATTAGTCCTAGACTCTGATGGACATATGCCTATGGTAGGGATTAGACTATGAGCCCCTCTGAGGGACAGTTAGTGACATGACTATATATCCTGCAGAGCGCTGTGGAAGATGTCGACGCTAAATAAATTCAAAAAAATAATAATTATAATGTCTTTAGAGGTTAAAGAAACAATATCGATTACCATGTTTTTTGTTTTATTTTAAACTAGGATGGGAATAGTTTGTGAAGTGTTCCTAACTACTGCTGTATACATTTCACTGTGAATCTCTTCTTTCACAATTCACTAATGGGCCAGGTTGAAGGACCTGTGAATTATGAGAGGAGAGGGGAATCCCTCTCCCTACATCTGCTAACCCTGTGTGTACTTAATATTTAGCAGATGACAGGTCTCACAAGCTTAACTGCAGCTGCTTGTTTCTCTGAGCTGTCTGCTATGTGCAGCATAAACATTTGTAATGATGTGTGAAACCTGATACCCAGGCTTTTCATCCTAAACAGGTTTTCTTTTGCTTACAAAGAAAAATACTCTGTAGTCAAATGCCTAATACACACAAAGAGATTATCTGGCAGATTTGCTGCCAGATCGACTATTTCCAGCATGTCCGATCGATTTTCCATTGAAGTGAACGGAAAATCAATCGGAAATCAGGTCGGACATTCTGGAAATAGTCGATCTGGCAGAAAATCTCATTGTGTGTATTAGGCATTATATGCAAAGAGCTGCATTAACTGAGTAACATTGAAGCACAGACACCCCTTTGCTAATGATTTGTTCCAATACAGCCACAACCGACACACAACAAATTACAGCTTTTGCCTCTGATATTTAACATGAAAAGTAGGAAAATGTTTACACTGCTACTTAGACATTATTTATACGTTGTCATTTTAGAACACTTGGTAATTGATAGTGTTACTTTAAGCCTTTATATGATCCAGAGGCTTATCCGATCCTCCGTGACCCCTCCACAAGTGGGGCTTGCACTCTTTTGCAGGTAGGCACTAGTCTGTTTTTAAGTAGCGCTGATCATTTCCTTGCTATGTACTAATGTAATTCGTTTTTGGTCAGCTGCTCCCACTTAACAGCCATGCTTTTGGTGTATATGCAGAGCCTCTGTTTGGGTTCAAGGTGCGTTTGTAGTTCCTGGGGGGGCTCAGCGCACCTCTGATTGTAGGCCATTCGGAGGCGGCCTGGTGTTGTGCTGATCCACCTTTTGCGCAATTTTAAATTTTCGATTTTATTTGATTAGCCGCACCCAGGCTATGCATATACATAGGTTAGGATTTAGTTAGTGTTAGGCCCCTCCCATGGAGGATTGACTTCTTCGCAGTGGAAGGGACGAGTACTTAATAGGTTGCATGCAAGCTGTTAATGGAAACCAACATCCTCCTCTAGTGATAGACAGGTCATGTGTATGCTCGGTGTGTATTCGACCCCACAAGTGGGGCTTGCACTCTTTTGCAGGTAGGCACTAGTCTGTTTTTAAGTAGCGCTGATCATTTCCTTGCTATGTGACCCCTCCACTGCCCGCCGGGCCTTATCTTTGCAGCCACACTCCACTCTGTGTGCAAGCACGTTTAATTTGCGCAGGTGCCAGTGTGTTTGAGCCTGTGCAGTAGCACGTAGCCACACATGCACAGAGAATGTTCATGAGCAGCCCTGTGCTACTGCACAGACTTGGGCCGTACTCTACGCGTCTGCACCGTGAGCAGGCTCGTTCACGAAGGGGAGCGTGACCATGAGCAACCTTCAAATTTAATGTTGAAGATTGTTCAAAGGGTCCCAGTATAGAGCAGGAGGGGCGTAGGGAGACCAGTGACGTCTCTGGACCATCTAGAGGCTTCCCTATACTAAGCATGTAATTTATTTTTTTTGTATAAAGTTTACAGGTACGCATTTCATCACATGACCAGAAGTAGCCGAGGTGATGACATATGGTAAAAGTTTGAATATTAGAGTGTGTCTGCTAGTGCTGCTTAGGTTGCATCAGCCTACAATTCTGACTACAAGGGGGCAGGGCACAGACTTACTCTCTGTAGAAAAGTGTAGTCTATGGCAGTGATAGGCTGTGGTGCAGGAAATAGGCAGTGTCTGGGCTCCCTACCTGGTATTTTACAAATTGATCTAATTTGTTTCGGCTTCTGTACAGAGATAAACAAGCTCTTGCTACCAACTCCATGCAAAGGGCGATGAAGACATGTCCTTGGAGAGTGCTTTAAAGTTCCAACTCTGGGTGCAAATGGTTTTCTATGCCTTTGAAGTTACTTTATTTTTCTGTGGAAAGGCTCCTTAATAAGCTAATGTCGATTAAACACATAAATATGTATACAGCGGCGCCCTGGGAGATGAAACAAAATAGAATGTATTAAGGAGCGAGAGCTCACATGTGACTGATGCAGCCATTAGGCCCGGATACCGCTGAAGTGGGTTTAACCTGCGAAATGTGGTGTTTACATGGCCAAGAAATATCTCCACCAATTATTGGCTGTCCTCCTACAGGAGGCGGGGATGATCTACAGCCAGGCAGCAGCAGCAAACCATGCCCAAATGTTAGTGCTACTGCCTGCCATTGATAGGATCGCATCCACAATATGTTTTAGATTGAATTCCATTTTTGCTGAGAGAAACTCATTCAGTTCTCCTCTCCACATTTCAAGGATTAATGCAAACATTGCTTCAGCTTACATGAGTTTTATGTACGTGCAAAAACAGGTAACTACAAATCATGGGGCCCCCCAGCAAAACTTTGATGGGACCGACTTAATGTTCACAACCCTTCCCTTGCCTCCCCTTGGTGACCCACACAGCCTGGGGGCTCATCTTATAAGAGTCATAAAACAAGTGTGACCATCAGGATCTTCACACCCATAATAAGTGCAGCCACAAAACACCTGATCTGGAGTATCAGAGAAAGGGAAGGTTAGCAGTTGGGGGCCCTCCACACCTCTAGGGCCCCATTGCAGTCGCAGAGGCTACTCCCCCCTAGTTGTGCCTCTTTCTAAAGGTGTCTATACATCTAGCAATGTATGGGCAGATCGACCAAGAGACGGATCTCTCTCTGATCTAATCTGATTGGAGAGAGATTTTTTGGCTGCCCCTATAATGCAGTCCGATTCCTGATAGACTTCACGCCGCCTGCCTGGCCACCCCCCAATGTGTAAATGTCCCCTCTCCTCCTCTGTCACCCCTGAGCGCCACCACATGGCACGTGTGGTGTCAGACACGAGCCTGGTGCCACCAGTCATGGCAGCTGGACAGGTGAGATTTTACACTGCACAAACACTAGGGGGGGGGGGGGGGGGGGGGCATTTTACACTTGCAAGTCTGTCGTGTTTTTCTGTAATTATTTGCAATATCAAATGCCATTACTGCCGCGCACCCGACTGAGCACATTCAACCAAGCTCTTTCCAGCATGTCCGATCAATGCAATCGAACCTGAAATCAATTGAATCATCAATCAGACAGATATGTTTCAGCAGGTTCAGCCGGGAGTGCTCTGCAACTATTTCAATGCTTTTTATAAAGAGTAGCAATTTTTTGTTGTGACGGCGATTGGGGGGAGGGGGTCAAGGTTAGGCATACACTGGGTGGTGGAGGTGGTTAGGGTTAGGTGTCAGGTAGGGTGTTTGTGCGGGGGGGGGGGGGGGTTAGGATTAGGCATCGGGGGAGGGTTCGGTGTGAGAATAAGGTTAGGTTCATATGGTATTGGTCCAGGCTTCTGGAGGTCCCTCCACAAAGGGAGTGGAGATCCTTAGGCCTGTAGAGAGGGGGAGACCGGGAGCCCAATGGTGCAGTATCATAAGACAGGTAATAAGTGGGGGATTGTGGGTAATTTATACTCACAAGAATGGGTTGCAGTCCTGCAACCACCGTATGAACCTGCGGAAAATAACCGTTCCCGCTTGGTATCCCGGAACCTACTGGAACAGGGTGGTCACTCTCCTCCTGTGGGCCTTTCCGCTGGTGAGCCTAGTGCACGAGTGAAAAGTGCTGGCACCCCTTTTGGGGGTTTGGGTAACAACTGTTTTGGAGGTTTAGGGAGGCGCCCGGACTTCTATACTACTGGGTCTGAGTATAGTTACTGCACAGTAATTTAAAAAGAGGTCTCTTACCTCCAATGAAGACTCACTCAGATGGAATTAGGGAGTCTATATTATAAGGCGGTTATATTGAAGACATACAATATAACCGCCTATAACAGTCTACAATATAACCGCTTTATAATAAAGTGCAGTAACCATACTTAGACCCAGTAGTATAGAAGGCAGGGCGCCTCCCCAAAACAAGGTTAGGTTAAGTTACAGTAAAACATCGGTATTTAATACCGATATTTTATGATCCTTCTTCAGACTTTAGTAGTGCAATTACCGATATTCTACTACCAGCTCTCCTGGGTTCCTAAATTTCCATGTGCCCCTTTATTACGTACGCCGTACCCACTACGGGCGCTCTGCAGCAATTGCACATATCGCCAATTTAGCGAAACGTGAAAGTGCCGCACTCTCACCATGATTCCCAGAGCGATCACAATATGGCTACTGTAGCCACTGATGCGATAGCTCCAAGAATGCTCCCGAACTGCTGCAAGCAGCGTTTACTAGTCTGACCACCCCCATAGGGATCCACCGGAGTGGCGATTTGCCGGCGATCAGAAAGCACAACAAAAGTGCTCACAACCCTGATGGAGGTTTTACAACATGTCCAGTCATTCTTTCAATCAACCAATTACCCCAAACCGATCAAAAGTGAGTCAACTGGATATGTTGTTACAACAGATAATCGGGATATTTAATCAAGGTGATCCAATAGGATGGAAATCGATCAGAAAAATCCATGTGTGTTTGGCCAGGCTTACAGCAAGAAAGTTCTTACTTAGCCTCACAATACTGAAAAAAAAAGCCTGCTGGAGTCCTTCCTGAAATTTTGAGTTAATAATTGTAAAATCTCATGAATCCTCTGCTTTAGAATGGATGTGTGCCTGACCCCTTGGCGATGGGGCCGTAGTGAATGAGCAGGCTCCGGGGCTTGTGTCTGCGCTGGAAGCCCGTTAATTGATGGTTTTGCTTTGTGGCGGCGTGGCAGCCTACCTCTCATGCTGATCATGCCGCGGCTGTCATCCCGGCAGCAGAACAATGTAACGGGAGCCGCTGTTGTGTGATCACCAATCAGTGCGATCACAGGGAGCCGTGCTCAGGAAAACTGCTCCTACAGAGTGCCTCGTCTCCTCGCTGTCAGAACTGCCTCGTCTGCTGAGCGAAAAATGCCTGTCTCTTCCCCTTCTGAAGAAAACGTGTACCTGAGATAAATAAAACAAAAAGATTTATACTCATCTGGGGCGTCCTCCAGCCCCCTGCAGTCCGTGGGCTCCATTGGTGTCTGTCCGGCCTCGTCCATTCCACCACAGTCAGCACCGTAAAAGTCCCTGACTGACTACAACGCATGCGCTTCCTTGGTCGCACTCTTGTGGCCGGAAGCATTATGCGACTGCGCAGTTACAAGCCTTAAAGTGAGCCTGAGGTGAGATGTATATGGAGGCTGCCATATTTATTTCCTTTTAAATAATACCAGTTGCCTGGCAATCCTGCTGGTCTATTTGGCTGTAGTAGTGTCTGAATCACACCAGAAACAAGTATGCAGCAAAACTTGTCAGATCTGACAAAAATGTAAGAAACAACTGATGTGCTGCACGCTTCATAAGGGGCTATGGCTGAAAGGATTAGAGGCAGAGGATCAGCAGGATTGCCAGGCAACTGGTATTGCTTAAAAGGAATAACATACGGCTCTTTTGAAGTGAACTAAAGCAAAAAAAAGAAAGTTGAACTTCTACCAGCCCCCTGCAGCCGCCCTATGCCCACGCCGTCACTACGCGGTGCTTCATTCCCTCTTTCATCCAAGCAAGTCGACCGCCACTGCGTATGTGCTGCCCCAATTGCGTGCATCCTCAATCATGCTCCTGTTACTGGGAGTGTTCTGCACATGAGCAATAGAGATTTTTCCATACTGCACATGCACAACGTGCTCCCGTCCACAGGAGCGGGATGAGGTGTGCGGGGCGGAGCCACACATCCAGATGAAAGAGGGGTGCTGTGGGTGACAAGAACATTGCAAAGTGACAACTGCATGGGGCTGGTAGAAGCCTGGGATAAGGTGAACTTTTTGCTTTAAATTTCTTCTAACTGCGCAGACGCAAAATGCCACCAGAGCGCAGTCAAGGAGGTATGGCATGTGCGGTAGTCACCGTCTACCAGAGCTGACAGCGGGAGAATGGACAGTACCAGAAGGACACTGAGGGAGCCCAATAACTACAGTGGGCTGGAGGAAGACCCAGGTAAGTATAAATCTATTTGTTTCATTTATCTCAGCGTTACAGAGAATGAAGTGAGAGGAACGTGGAGGCTGCAATCTTCATTCTCTAATAAACAAAGCCAGGTGATGCTCTGCCGCTAACACTATAAGTCAGTGGCCCAGAAAAAGCATGCAGATCAGTCACTGTGAGGCCTGGAACCCACTGCAAATCGCTAGCTTTTTTACATAGCGTTTTATAAGTGATTTTATGAGCCGTTTCCAGCGATTTTAAAAAGTGTAAGCTTTTTGGCAGTGATTGTGATAGCGATTTGCGATTAACGATTTTAATTCTAATTGGTCCTTAAATTATTATCATTTTCTTTACAGCTTGCAGTAATTTAAAATTGCACACAAATCACTATGTGTAGCGATTCATGAGCGATTTGCCAGCGCTTCAATACTTTACATTGAGGTGCAAACGCTGCCTAAATGCTGCTTGTCCTGCGATTGCGATTTTGCTAATCACAGTCGCTTCTGTGGAATTTGTTACATTGATTTACATTGGCAGAGCGTTTAGGAAAATTTCTAGCGATTTGAAGCGCTCCCTAATGGCTCCAAAAAGCGCTCTAGTTGGTTCCAGGCCTGATTCTGCTTTGAATCCACTGGCTGCATGCTTGAGGCAGGGGTGTGACTCAAACACAATGAAAGCCAAAAGCTCAGCATGACAGCCAGGCAACCGGCATTGTTTATAAGGGAATGAAGATGGCAGCTTCCGTATTCTCACTTCAGGTTCCCTTTTACTAAAACATAAAGAAATAATAGCAAGTTAGATTTCTAAATAAACTCAGACTATATACAGTAAAATCCACTTAAAGCAAACATTATGTGACTTGACCAAGCCGGTTACTTTATCAGAATTTGTCATGCATTCTATATTTACACAGGCTAATGGCCGGAGGTTCACTATTTCGTAGTTTACTATAATGAGATTCTACTGTAATGTTAAATTGTTAGTGAGTTTATCAGGTTATGACTGGGGAGGGGGAAGGGCGAATAGAAGTAGTAAAAGTTTATGTGCGTGAGACTCTATAACTGGAATAACACTCACATTCAATGGTTGCTCATATGCAACTGGCAGACTCTATAACTGGAATAACACTCACATTCGATGGTTGCTCAAATGCAACTGGCAGACTATATAACTGGAATAACACTCACATTCAATGTTTACTCAAATGCAACTGGCAGACTCTATAACTGGAATAACACTCTCATTCGATGTTTACTCAAATGCAACTGGCAGAATCTATAACTGGAATAACACTCTCATTCGATGTTTACTCAAATGCAACTGGCAGACTCTATAACTGGAATTAACACTCACATTCGATGGTTGCTCAAATGCAACTGGCAGACTCTATAACTGGAATAACACTCACATTCAATGTTTACTCAAATGCAACTGGCAGACTCTATAACTGGAATAACACTCTCATTCGATGTTTACTCAAATGCAACTGGCAGACTCTATAACTGGAATAACACTCACATTCGATGGTTGCTCAAATGCAACTGGCAGACTCTATAACTGGAATAACACTCACATTCAATGGTTGCTCAAATGCAACTGGCAGACTTTATAACTGGAATAACTCTCACATTCGATGTTTACTCAAATGCAAGTGGTAGACTCTATAACTGGAATTAACACTCACATTCGATGTTTACTCAAATGCAACTGGCAGACTCTATAACTGGAATAACACTCTCATTCGATGGTTACTCAAATGCAACTGGATTTAATTGACTGCAGATAATTAGTAAAGTTAAGTAGGCACAAATTATATTAAAGGGGATGATTCATCAAACAGCGATATTCCTGCGGTACACACATAGCGCATGGCGGTATTACCTTCACTTCCAACTCCAAGTACTGCAACCGTTGTTACGGTAATGTGCGTTACTAACAGTAACACTTGCAAGTTATGTGTGATACAGTTAGTAACATGCGTTACCGAAGCAATGTTCACGCTACTCTAGAACCGCAAGTTACTCTAATCACGCAATAAACTCGCAGTACTTGCAGGCTGAAGTGAAGTTAATTCTGCCGTGCGCTATGTGCTCACCACTGTTAGATGAATCAACCCCAAATTCAGAAAAAAGGTTTAACACGGATTTATTGACACTGCAATAATACAAATAAAACCTTCTTACAGGACCCCTGAAGGACATGGAGGCTGCCATATTTTTTCCCCCTTTTAAACATTTCAGCCTGCGGGTATTTTTCACCTTATGCATCAGAGCAATTTTCACTTCCCATTCATTCGCTAATAACTTTATCACTAATTATCACAATGAATTGATCTATATCTTGTTTTTTCTACCACCAATTTCTTTGGGTGGTACAGTTTGCTAAAAATTATTTTTCTCTAAATGCATTTTCACAGGAAAATTAAGAAAAAAATGGAAAAAATTCATTATTTCTCAGTTTTCCGCCATTATAGCTTTAAAAGAATACATGCTACCATAATCAAAACCTATGTATTTTATTTGCCCATTTGTCGCGGTTATTACACCATTTAAATGTTGTCCCTTTCACAATGTGTGGCACCAATATTTTATTTGGAACTAAAGGTGCATTTTTTCAGTTTTGCGTCCATCACTATTTACAAGCTTATAATTTAAAAATGCTCGTAATATACCCTCTTCACATGCATATTAAAAAAGTTCAGACCCTTAGGGAACTCTTATTTTTTTTTTTTTTTTATGATTGTATTTTTTTTTTTCATTAAAAATTTTATTTGGGTAATTTTTGGTGTGGGAGGTAAACAATTAATTTTAAATGTAATAATGTGGGTTTATTCCATAAAAAATGTATGTAGATGTAGTTTTACTATTTGGCCACAAGATGGCCGCTGCTCGCTTCCAGGAAGCATATGGAGAACAGGAAACTTTTTTTTTTGTCAGAAAGATGGCGGCTTCTTATGAGAAGCCGTTGGTTTTTTTACAGGGGACTTAGATCAATGAATGGGAACTATGTTCCCATTCATTGATCTCCGGGATAAAGAGGGACAACACGGGAGCGCAGCGCTACAGCTGCCACCTGGACATGACAATTACGTCCAGGCGGCATAAATGGTTAAACAATGCACATTGTCTGGCTGTTCTGCTCATCCTGTGCCTGTAATACTTTTAACTATAGACCCTGAATAAGCATGCAGATCAGGTGTTTGTGACTGATGTCTGACTTGATTAGCTGCATGCTTGTCTCAGGGGTGTGATTCAGACAGTACAGCAGTCAAAAGATCAGCAGGACGCCAGTCAACTGGCATTGTTTAAAGGACAACTGAAGTGAGCGGTATATGGAGGCTGCCATATTTTTCCTTTTAAACAATACCAGTTGCCTGACAGCTCTGCTGGTCTGTGTAGCTGCAGTAGTGTCTGAATAAAAACAGAAATGAGCATGCAGCTAATCTTCTCAGATCTGACTATAGGTGCCCATTAACGGTACAATTCTTTCACCAAATGCAATCTTTCGATGTGATTTTTACGATCGACTTGTGTAGAAAATTTGCCATTTATGAATTCAATCAATAGTGAACGATCCTTAACTCGATTGCGTTATAGAATAAAATCGATCAGAAAGTTGGAAAATATGATTGAATTTGATGAAAGAATAGTTTAGTATGCGTAATGTGAACAATCAATCGAAAGATCGCATTTAGTGAAAAATTGTACCGTTAATGGGCACCTTATAATTTCAGAAAACACCTGATTTGATGCATGCTTGTTCAGGGTCTATGGCTACAAGTATTAGAGGCAAACAAATATCAGACAAAAATAAATATGGCAGCCTCCATATTGTCCTTTAAACTGTTTTTTATGACTGTTACATTTTGTAAGGTAACTACCTCACTTACTTTTGCTAATTGATGGTTATACAATTTATTTTTTTTATTTTTGGGCACCTCCACACCCAGCTAACTTGTTTATCAGGTTATACTGTATGAGTGCAGTAATAGTTAATATCGGGAAGTGTTGTATTAGGCTAATTGATAGGGTGATCAACCAATAGTACAAATTATTGAGGTTGTTAATTCATTAGTGTTTAGTTACCAGTTACCTTATTATTGATTATTTTTATTTGCTGCTTGGTTAGACAGTTATTTGTATATAAAACCTTCAGCGCTAGTTGTCACAGACCGCGAAGCCGGTCTGCGGATGGGGTCAATCGATCAGTGTCAGAAATCCTCTCACACAGTCATTTTGCTCATCACGAAGGGTAACCCGACTTCGCAATTTGATGAACTGACTCGCGGAGGGAGCGTTCAGACGCCAAAGGACTCACCTCACACATACAATTCAAAGATCTGCCACCAAGCGGGTTACACAGCCCGCTACTGTAATTATACTAGGACTTCAAGAACGCTCTATTAACCCTTAGCAGTATGCAGGAACCTGGGTCAGATCGTTCTATCTGAGCCAGGTTCTCGCATACGGGTTATAAAAGCACACTTCTATTAAACACAGGGTAGGGATTTCAGGAGAATAAGTACGATTGTGTATGTTCAGCAACAGGTCATAACCGCTAAACGATTTTTAAAACGTTTAATAACAAAGACGCATTACGTACAGTTATATACACCAATTAACATATATCACAAAGCTTAAAAATAAAGGGGTAAAATTAGAAAGTTCTTACTTAGTTATGGCTGCAGTCCATTTGGAGAATGAAGAAACAGAGTCCAGTTTAAAAGTAGGCATTAATGTTAAGAGTCCTTGAACACAGCATGCATCGGTTCTCCTTGAACGCATGCCTGGACTTTCCTGGTCGATGGAATTTGGAGAACTGGGTGGGTTTGGTCCCGCCCCACTTTTATAGGACCTGAGTTTTGGGCTGTCACTACCTGGAAAGTAATAATAATAATAATGGCAGTATTTGTATAGCGCCTTTCTCCTGTCGGACTCAAAGCGCTTGCGAGGCAGCCACTAGAGCGCACTCAGTAGGCAGTAGCAGTGTTAGGGAGTCTTGCCCAATGAACTCCTTACTGAATTACTGGCTTACTGAACAGGCAGAGCCGAGATTCGAACCCAGGTCTCCCATGTCAGAGGCAGAGCCCTTAACCAGTACACCATCCAGCCACTGTAGGTGTGTTTAAGGCGGGGTTACCTCCTAATCAGAAGGTTGCCGCCCCCAGACTCAGAGCAAAAAATGTAACATTTATGAATTCTCTGTGTGACTCCGCCCCAGATTGGCGCATCGCAAATCCGAGGCTATATTCATAAGCGGCCTGCGACCCGGTATCCATACACATGCCTATTCTATTGCATTCGCTCTACGCAGGCCGGATAAAGCGGTTTTCCTACGGATTCCTGACAGTTAGAAAATTGTAGTTCAGGTGAATGATAGAGCTGATTTATAGGTATCAGAAAATGTATTTTTTGTCTTTCCGTGACAAGGCTATTTTGAATTACAAATAGTTCTCTGTTTGACTGTATGCTTTTTGGCGGGGATTCTTATCTCTGCCAGTTCAAGCTGTTTTTTTTGGAGAGAGAGCTGTGGCAGGAAGTGCTCCTCGGCAGTAGATCGGCCAGGTGTGAAATTCCTTTCCATGTTATCAGAACATGGGGGGAAGATACTGTACTCTGCAATGCTCTCGGGGGGGGGGGGGGGGGGGGGAGAGAAAGGAAGGACATTTATTGTACAGTTACACAGCACTGACAGTAATGGTGCTGGACCATACGAAAATCTTTGGCGATTATGCACGCGACTTTCCGTAATGGTCGCCACACTAGTCTCATATATCCACCGACACGAACACCATAGAAAATGGGTGTGCTTACCAAATTGTGCGGTGGGTGTGCGTGCTTACCGCCGACAGGCTGGGAATGCGAGTGATTCTCCGCGTTCCCAGCCGCTATATCACCCTCTATGCTGCTATAGCGTATATGTTATACGCTATAGCAGCATAGAGGGTGATATAGCGGCTGGGAACCCGGAGAATCACTCACGTTCCCAGCCTGGCGGCGGCTGTCGCCGGACCCGGGAGTAGCCGCCGGCGGGGACAGGAGGATCGGAGCGAGGCTGCGAGGGCACCATACAGCTTCAGGGGGCTGAGGGATGCCCCAGGGGAGTAAAAATCATTGTTTTATTGTTGACTTAAGTATCCCTTTAATTACAGGGTCTGCAACACAGCATAATAAGGTCAGCGGCCGGCAACTTCCCAGCTGGCCTCTTCTCCACACACAAGTATCAGCAATGTTTCAGGCTCTCACATGCAGTGTTCATCAAAATATGCATGAAAAAACAATAATACACTCATCTAAGCGTATCTATCTTCAGTTTAATATGAGTACGTTTAAAACAATCAATAAAAACATTAAAAGCCACTCACATCTGGGTCCTTGTTACAGGGACCCAAAGCAGATATCAGCATATATATAAATCACACAGGACGCCGTCCAGCCACACGTCCGCCTCACCCGACCGGTTTCACTGCTACAGTTTCATCAGGGGCTAAGGAGCTTCATATTAAATTGAAGATAGATACGCTTAGATGAGTGTATTATTGTTTTTTCATGCATATTTTGATAAACACTGCATGTGAGAGCCTGAAACATTGCTGATACTCGTGTGTGGAGAGGAGGCCAGCTGGGAAGTTGCCGACTGCTGACCTTATTATGCTGTGTTGCAGACCCTGTAATTAAGGTCTGTAACAATTTGGTAAGCACACCCATTTTCTATGGTGTTCGTGGTGGTGGATATATGGGACTAGCGCTGAAGGTTTTATATGCAATTGAAGAAGATGCTTTACTGTGTTTTGGACTTTGACTGCTTTTCCAAGGAACTTTGATTAATGCTTATGTGGTTGCGCTGATATATATATTTCATTAGACAGTTATTTGACTGGTTTATAGTTAATGAGCAGGTTAGCGAGGCACACTTATCAGTTGATTAATGTTAGGTAATTGTTGATTAGTGATGGGTAAGATCACAAGGCATTGTTAATCAGTATTAGATTAAATTAGAATAGTTATTAGGGACAAGAGTGCAGTCTAGGTAATTGATAGCTTAGCTTGTTAAGTACCATCACTATTGTTAATTGATTAGTGTTATGGCAATCATTGATTAGTTTTAGGTTCTCAATTGCCTGATTAGTGGTATAATTACTTAGCAGTCCGTTTTATTACTAATTATGTTAGTATTGATTAATTTTCTTCATTTTAGCTAGTTCTGGTTAGTGAGTAGAGGAAAGGCCCAGTTACTGGTCAGTGTTAGGTTATGTGATTTTTGTTTTGTTGATCAGTTATAAGTTAGGTTTTATAGTCACACGATTAGCATTATAGTTTGTTTTTTCTTTAATTTACTGCCTTGTCTACATTTATTATAGTTATCATATTTTTTGGACTATAAGATGCTCCTGACCATAAGACACACCTAGATTTAGAACACAAAAACCAGGGGAAAAAATATATACTAAACCTGGTGCATCCATGGTGAAGGGGCATATTCTGGATTATGTCCCCTTTGTACCTCTTGTCTCCCTGTGTCCCCCATGTGTCCACCTCTGTTCTCCTTGCGTCCTCCTCTATGCCTCTGTGTCCCCCTGTGTCCTCCTCTATGCCTCTTTGTGTCCCCCTGTGTCCTCTATGCCCCCTTTGTTTCCCCCTTGTGTCCTCCTCTATGCCCCCTTCGTGTCCCCTTGAGTCCTCCTCTGTGCCCCCTTTGTGTCCCCCTGTGTCCTCCTTTGTGCCCCCCTGTGTCCTCATCTATGCCTCTTTGTGTCCACTGTATCATCCTCTATGCCCCCTTTGTGTCCCCCTTGGGTCCTCCTCTGTGCCCCCTTTGTGTCCCCCTTGGGGCCTCCTCTGTGCCCCCATTTGTGTCCCCCTGTGTCCTCCTCTATGCCCCCTTTGTGTCCCCCTGTGTCCTCCTCTATGCCACTTTGAGTCCCCCTGTGTCCTCCTCTATACCTCTTTGTGTCCCCCTGTGTCCTCCTCTATGCCCCCTTTGTGTCCTCCTCTATGCCCTCTTTGTCTCCCCGTGTCCTCCTCTATACCTCTTTGAGTCCTCCTGTGTTCTCCTCTATGCCTCTGTGTCCCCCTGTGTCCTCCTCTATGCCTCTTTGTGTCCCCGTGTCCTCCTCTATGTCCCCCTGTGTCCTCCTCTATGCCCCCTTTGTGTCCCCCTGTGTCCTCCTCTATGCCCCCTTTGTGTCCCCCTGTGTCCTCCTCTATGCTTCCTTTGTGTCTCCCTGTGTCCTCCTCTATGCCCCCGTTTGTGTCCCCCTGTGTCCTCCTCTATGCCCCCTTTGTGTCCCCCTTGGGTCCTCCTCTGTGCCTCCTTTGTGTCCCCCTGTGTCCTCCTCTATGCCCCCTTTGTGTCCCCCTGTGTCCTCCTCTATGCCTCTTTGTGTCCCCCTGTGTCCTCCTCTATGCCCCCTTTGTGTCCGCCTCTATGCCCTCTGTGTCTCCCCCTGTGTCCTCCTCTATGCCTCTGTGTCCTCCTGTGTCCTCCTCTATGCCTCTGTGTCCCCCTGTGTCCTCCTCTATGCCTCTGTGTCCCCCTGTGTCCTCCTCTATCCCTCTTTGTGTCCCCCTGTGTCCTCCTCTATGCCTCTTTGTGTCCCCATGTGTCCTCCTCTATGCCTCCTTTGTGTCCCCCTGTGTCCTCCTCTATGCCCCCTTGTGTCCTCCTCTATACCCCTTTGTGTCCCCCTGTGTCCTCCTCTATGCCTTTGTGTCCCCATGTCCTCCTCTATGCCCCCTTTGTGTCCACCTCTATGCCCCCTTTGTGTCCCCCTGTATCCTCTATGCCCCCTTTGTGTCCCCCTGTATCCTCTTCTATGCCCCCTTTGTGTCCCCCTGTGTCCTCCTCTATGCCCCCTTTGTGTGATGAATTCCAGAGAGTAAATCGGAGAGGAAAGATTTTATAATGGGCAAACACTCACTAAATAATTTATAGGTTGGATTCACAGTGGTCAGTGGCATAACAAACGTGGTAAAATGTGTGTGAACTGGGAGGGAGGTGTTCCAGAGAAGGACAGAAGAAGATTGTATGGTGTTCAGATTGTGTCTGAGGTTGTATCTGTAAACTAGTGAGAGTACAGGGGAGAGAGATTGTAGAAAGCTTTGTAGGTTAGGGTTAAAGGGATATATACTATACACAATAAAGGAGCGCTGGATATAAAATATCTAAAAATATTAGCTAATTTTATTTGTTAAAGCCACAGTACATATAAAAATGTATAAATATACATAACACACTCACACACGTCACATACACACTTGTGGGAGCTACCTGATGCCCTTTAAAAATAGTAATAATAATAGCAAATGCTCAAAAAGTATGCAAATAAGATACTACTTGTATAAAAAGTATGATCCTTGAGAACAAATGTTCCCACAATAAAGGTAGTTAGCCAGGTAACCTGATTAGGTCCAAGAATGAATATACAGGATTAAGCCATCTTCTCTATAGCGGGATCTGCCGATCAGAGATGTAGGTAATATGTGGAATAGGTCTATGCTTAAAAGGCGTACGTTAAAAAGGGGCGATGGGAAAAAAGGGCGCCGGGTTTTTAACGATAAACATGGATTACGTTTAAAAATGTATTTCGTTTAAAAGTAATGTTTTTAAACGTTATAAATCATTAAATAATGTGTATTAAATCGGCAATTGTAAAAACGTTAATCTTTCGTTTAAATAATGAAACGCATAATAACGTTTAAAAAAAAAATTACTAAGTAACCCTCCCTGTACCTACCCCTAACCCCTAGACCCCCCTGTTGATGCCTAAACCTAAGACCCCCCCTGTTGGTGCCTAAGTAACCCTCCCTGTACCTACCCCTAACCCCTAGACCCCCCTGTTAGTGCCTAAACCTAAGACCCCCCTGTTGGTGCCTAAACCTAAGACCCCCCTGTTGGTGCCTAAACCTAAGACCCCCCTGTTGGTGCCTAAACCTAAGACCCCCTGTTGGTGCCTAAACCTAAGACCCCCCTGTTGGTGCCTAAACCTAAGACCCCCCTGTTGGTGCCTAAACCTAAGACCCCCCTGTTGGTGCCTAAACCTAAGACCCCCTGTTGGTGCCTAAACCTAAGACCCCCCTGTTGGTGCCTAAACCTAAGACCCCCCTGTTGGTGCCTAAACCTAAGACCCCCCTGTTGGTGCCTAAACCTAAGACCCCCCTGTTATTTTTTTCGTTTAAAAATAATGTAAAAAAAGGTAATGTTTTTCGTTTAAAAATAATGTTTGGGAAAAATATTGTACTGGTTTTCGTTTAAAAATAATATTTAAACATGTATAAATCATTAAATAATGTGTAATCATGAGAAACAGTAATAAAACATTAAGTCTCCGGGCGCCGCTTTTAAAACGTTAGTTTTCTCCGGCGCCCTTTTTTCCTACCGGGCGCCCATTAAACGATATTTATTATAGAAGTGAATGGCGGCGCCCGATTTGTCCACTAGCCTCAGGCGCCCGAATTTACTGTTTCCGCTTAAAAGTACCTCTCACATGCAGTTCCGGGCTTCCTGCCACCGTAGGTGGATATCGATATGCTCATGCAGCCCGCACATATAGTTGTTACCAAGATTCCTGTCCCTGGGCAGTATGTTAATCTTAGCTGGAACTTCCACGCATGCCAGCCGGTCTGTGCGCACTGTTCCCCGATCATCATGAAATCGCCCTCGGTGTATGGGCAGCCTTAGTCATAGATAAGCCATTAGAAGCAGGGGTGGTAATAAGCCTAAGCAATCCTAAACTTTGTGGCTATATAGAACATCCTTTTTCATCCCGTGTTAGTTTTCCATTTCTTGGTTGGTTGGATTCCTCCTAAATTACATTTTCGCTGGATTTGCTATGTTATTAGATTAACAAAGGTAGTTAACGCCTCTTCTTTTTGTTAACCATAATGCAAACCGTAACCCATCAGCAAGGCATCTGGAATCTCTGAATAAGGAAATACAAATGGCAGCCTCGGAATAGCCTTTGCTAAGTACTTCCTGTGCGTTTTGAGGTGACAGCTGCACGGAGCATCGATAACTGGCCAGGAACCTCTACACATTTCAGCAGACTTTTAGGGGGTGTGGCTTTCTCTGCCTGTCAAGTCACCCTAACCGACAAGACTCCCTATTCTGTAGAATTGTCAAGCTTCAGCCTTGACTGGTAAGTAACCTTTACTCAAGGCTTTCATGTTTAGCTGCAAGGGGGACAATGAGGCCTTTCAGAATCCAATTTCTTCTGACAGCGCTATTACCGTAATAAGCTGTGATAAAAGGAGTTATTACACAGTAAGGAAGCAATTTACTCATAGTGGAGCACCTTAATGCTCAACATAAGCAACACAAACTAAAATGGAAATAACGTTAAAGGGGCTACAATAATTTTTTATAATTCTTTATATCTTCCTCCTGTACGCTGCTAATAGCCGATCTTAGCCTAGCAGAAAGGTTCGTGCCTTTATGTCATTTTTCTTCCAAGCACAGTCAGGGTTGGCTCATCTCTTTCCATCCACAATCCTGGTCCGTTAGTCACTGGAAGGTTAAATGCTTCCATTCCTTCATCTCCCCAGTGATGAGTCCAGTGATGGAGAGGCAGCATTCTTCGCTCTATCCCACCTTCTGTGATGACATTCGCTGATGGCTTTGCTATTTCGCCTTATTGCATCAGTGGAGATCCAGTCTCCTATCAGGCCTCAGCAACTTAATCATCGCTGTCCCTCTTTCCAGCCTGATGTACACTGTATACTCTGTATATGCGCTCTCCCCCAGAAATGGATTAAAGTGGAGCTGGACTCTTGCACAGGACACAAGGAAAACAGAGAGAAATGCAACCTGTGTGTTTTTATAGAGAAGAGCCTGTCTAATTCCTCCTCATCTGTGAGTACGGTGATCACAAGTGTAATTTGATCTCTCAGCTGTGTCAGCACAGAAATTTGGCAGTCTTTGGCAGACACAGCTGATTTGTAAACACTGGATGTTAACCTTTTCTCTGCTTCCATGAAAGCAGGAGGTAGACACACTGGAGATAAAGTTATTGGTGAATGAATGGGAGGAGCGTGATGTGAAAATTGCTCTGGTCTTGAAGGGGAACAAACCTGTATTAGGGAAGTGGTTAAGTATGAAAAGTAAAGGTACCGCTGTTAAGAAGGAGTTTATCCACCTGAAATTCTTGTTGAAAATTATAGTCATGTGATCTCTGCTTCTCCGTCATTAACATAAATGATCTCACTGTGTAGGAGGAGTCTCATTTTCCTGTGACAATATCTTCCCAATTCAAACCTATATTCAAATGGACTAGTGCAATAACAAAATGTAGGGGGTGTCTGGGTGCACCCTAAAACTTTGTATAGCTTTCTCCCACTGCGATGTGGAATATCTGTGCTGGTGCTACCCAGTTACTAGAAAAATAACAAAGTTTGGAAGTGATTAAAGACACCACCTTTGGCACAGATCGTCGGGCTTGTAATCCTTGCAGTTACCCATTCCATAAGGAGTCCTTGGACAAAACTCCCTAATGCTCTAGAGGGGCCTACTGAGCGTGCCCTGGGTGGCTGTAGTTCTCAAGCGCTTTATGGTCCACAGGAGAAAAGTGCTGTTCATCAAAGTAACCGATAACCAGAACTCAGGCAACCAGAAGTCTCAACTAATTGGTATGTCTGAGGGCATAATGAGGACTGTTTTTTTTGTGTTGGGCAGTTTTTTGGCCACAAAATACTCACCAAGCTTCCAGCGATGGTCATGTGACCTGATTTGGGTCAGGTGACATGCCAGAAGCCGTTCACTGAGGACATTGGAAAGCCACCAGGAGCTACAGAATGTCGCCGGAGGCTGGGTTGTGCTTTTTCAGGCGGCAAGCACATGTATTCGGCATCAAGTGATCCCCACCAGTGCCAGATACCGAGATCTCTGCTGTACAAATGTTTACATTTAAGCGGCTGCTTTCATCACAGCCTGACCACATTGGTAGTTTTTTCCATGACCGGATCCCTTGAAGGAACCCTTTTGTTTAAATAGCTATATACCGGTTCCTCTCAGTCTTCATTTCCAGTAAGGGACATTTTATTGGGCTGGCACATCATAAATGCAGCATAGGAATGGCTGTGTGTCTCTTCTGAAACGTGTACGGAGGCGCCTCATAGTCGTTGGTATGGATTTTATTGGAGACTCTTCAAGGAATGCGCCAAAGGTGTTAAAGCCACCAGATATTGCAGTGTGTGTTGGGTCCTGGAGAGTTCAGTGACCAGAAAGGGACCCTGTAGTGACCACACAATTATTATCAAGCTTTATTTATAAACCGCTAACATACTACGGTACTCAGCGCTGTACAGTAGATAGTGGAGGAACTACAATATTAAAGAGACACTGAAGCGTAAAAAAAAATTATGATGTGATGAATTGGTTGTGTAGTACGGATAATTACTAGAACATTCATAGCAAAGAAAATATTCTCATTTTTATTTTCAGTTAGCATCATTCTCTAATACTCACAGTTTACACGCTACTCAGCATTTTAAATGATTTTACAGAGCAGGCCAGTGAACTTTTGAACTTTTCTCTGGAGAGAAAAAGAAAATACAGTGACTGACAGTTGAGATAAGGAGCTTCAGAAGACAGATCTCTCTGCAATTTTGAAAGTCATGGAGCGCAATGGCTCTTTTGCATTAATAACTGGAGTTTAACTCTTCCTGTACTGGAAACAATATTAGACTTATGTCTCTGCTCCTAAAGTTTTATTTCTTAGCTGTACTACACATACAAATATTTATATCAGTTTTTTTTCCGATTCAGTCTATTTTTAAAGGGAGCCGGCCACCAATTGCATTTTTTTTAAAAAAAAGTAACCTCCCCGTAAGGGAGGTTCTAAATTGACACTGACGTTGGGGGGGAGCCCATTACTTACCTATAGGGGGCTGCTTCTCTGGTCCCTCTGTCACCATCTTCGTTTCACACTGACAGTATCTCCCAGCAGAGTTGTGAGTGCGCCCAACAATGCATGCTGGGAGATGTAGTCCTTTTATGTGTGTACATTCTCTGTACTCACATCTCCTGGACTACATTTCCCTGTATGTGCCTGGAGATACAAACTGTAGCCGGTGTAAAGCGAAGATGGTGACAGAGGAGCAGCACCCCATTGGTAAGTAATGGTGCTTCCCCCAATCCCATCCCCCAAAGCCAGTGTTAGTTTAGAACCTCACTTATGGCAAGGCTCAGGGCATCACACGACATGATGTCAGGACATGCCCGTGTATTACACGTTGGCTCGTCCCGGCGTCGTGTGACGCCCTGTTGCCATGGAGATGTGAAGCTGGACAGCGATCAGGTGAGTTTTAAGTCTCCCGCATTACCGCCCACTCGCAACTGCAGGGAAGGAGGGCCAGAGTAACAGCGAGAACGGGCCTAATATGGCCCGCGGGCCGTAGTTTGTACAGCGCTGGTCTAATCCCTACCATAGTCATATATCTATATTGTGTACTGTATGTATCGTAGTCTAGAGCCAATTTACGGGGAAGTCAATTATCTTATCTCTATGTTTTGGGGATGTGGGAGGAAACCAGAATGCCTGAAGGAAGCCCACACAGACAAACATCATGCAGACAGTGCCCTGGCTCTGATTCTAACCAGGATCACAGTGCTACAAGGTGAGAGTGCTAACCACTATGCCATCGTAGTGCTGTAGCACGTCCCTTCTTACCTATTTACCTGTCTTCTGTGATTGGCTAGCTCGGTGGCATAGGTAGAAGCAATGTATATCTCAGGCCACACCCACCAAGCTGCTTGCTTTATAAGGTACCTCCCTCCTACAGATGACACAATCTCTTTGCAGCCTTTGCAAAGGCTAGGCAGTTTTTCAGAAAGGTGGCTTGGCTATCCAACAAAACCTGTTTTATGGCACATATGGTCAGTTTTCACACATTTTTCCTGCTACTCTGTACTCCTTTTATAAGTGCTGCCTGTACTGATGTGGGTTTCATTTTTAAATAACTCTATGCCTATATCTGTAAGATACAATTTGGATGAGCAAAACCCATTCCTCGGCAACAGATTTGGTCTCTTGATGAGGCTTAGCGTGTCTTCAGAGCTTGTGGATTGTCCATAAACATGTCATCTTCCACTGATCTATACAATCTTCTGGAAACCTTGAGATAGATTTCCACTCTGTATAGTTTTTGACACTGAGACGCCCAGCTGGTTACAGTAAGGCTCACAGAAGGGAGGCAAAATAATTTCTGCCAAAATTTCCTTAGTTCTGTAGTCAAGGCCAGCTTGCTCCATCACTGTCTGCACCAAATACTGTTCCCCGCAGGACACGGTGTACTTGTCTTACATCAAAGAGACTTCGGATGAGTTCTAAGCTTATGCCTATCCCCCCTGATCATACTGTTCAACTTCTAAAAGACCTACTGCCCTCTGTGCAGTACAATGTGTTTCTCCAGCCCACATTCTTCTCCGTACCTGGAGTCCATCTCATCTTGTCTCTTCTCTGATTGCTCTGATGTCTTTCTTCACATCTTCATTATTTAGAAGCTTTTTTTCTCCTCCTGTAGATTATGAACTGTGAGGTGATGGTCTTGTTCTCGATGCAGAGTCTATACAGATTGCTAACCTCTTCACTGAATCTGTGAATTAATTTATTTTGTTTAGGGATGGAATACGGACATAAATATAAAGGGCGCCCCAAAAGACGTGTTTGGGTCTTTCTAGGAAAGCAAGGAGAGTGATAAAGGACTCTACAGGTACACTTTGCTGCCCAAGTTCATCACTTGTGGTTATTTTAGGCAACATTTGAGCTGACATGATTGATATGCTCTACAGGAAAAACACACACTTGACAAACTTGTTCATGTCTTCAAATCCTGCTCTAGAATTTATACAGTAACACATTTCAACATGCTTCAGGGGAAAAACCTACTTTGGAACACACTATGCAGCACACGTTACACCAGTGACATGGCAATAGTCACATGGGCGTGTCTACACGTCATCACAGAAACTGGAGTTAATGTCAATAAATAGTAATTGTCACCTTCTTAACTACCAATGATGTTCCCTCCTATTTCCCTCCCATTCCCACCCTTTCTTAAAGGGAGAGACCGGAACAGGGATAAGAAGGGAATAGGAAGGAACATTGTGGTAAGCCCAGATTTATTTTTTTTAAGGCGTGATTACTGGGACCAGGGTGGAGGGAGAAAAGAAAGGATGATACAGAGAGGTATCTGGATCCAGCATGAAGATACCCTTGTGCTTACCTTAGGTAGCTCTGCCTCATGTCGGATATTCTTTAAAATGTATAGTTTGGGTATCCTTAGCATTGTTATTATTAACATTCACTCCAATAAGCTTCAACCATAGTCATGGTTCCATATTTTCTACTACAGTGCTGCCCATAGTTATTCATATCCCTGGCAAATTTTGACTTAGATACTTTTATTCAACCAGCAAGTAATTTTTTGGCGGGAAATGACACAGGTGTCTCCCAAAAGATAATAAGACGGTGTACAAGAGGCATTATTGTGGAAAAAAATACATTTCTCTGCTTTTATTTACATTTGAGCAAAAAGTGTCAAGTCTAAAATTATTTATACCCTTCACAAACTGTTACAGTCTGTGGGAATATCCAAAGTTCTATGCCATTCCAAATAGTCCAAGTTGTTCTAAAGCATCCTAATTACCCCGATTAATTGGTAACAGCTGTTTTAATCGACTTGACAGGTAACAAAAAGCACCTCTCTGCAGTTGGTTTGTGGGCAGTCATGGTTGCATTGTGGCTGCTCACAAGTTAGGAAAGGACTACAAGGCCATTTTTTCAAGTTCCAGTGACTTCAGTGCAAAGTATTATTAAAAAATACAAGATGTTCTGCACTGTGGAAAATCTCAAAGGATGTGGTCAGAAGCCAAAAGTGACACCTGTGCTGGCCAGGCTGATAGTGAGAGAGGTGAAAAAGAATCCAAGGATCACCACCAAGACCTTCCTGGTGAATCTGGGCTCTGGTAGTGGCAATATCTCAAGGCAGACGTTCCACTGATGCAGCCCAAGGAGGACGCTACTTCACCAGATCAGGTACAAAAAAGCTCGCTTGACCTTTAAAATGCTTATCTAGACAAAGAAGACTACTTCTGGTCTTCTGTATTATGGTCAGTTGAAACAAAAATTGAATTGTTTGGTCACAGTGATGTTTCCTTCATTTGGTGTAAAAAAAAAAAAAAAAAAAAAAAAGCCTTCAACCCAAAGAGCACCATCCCCACTGTCAAACATGTTGGTAGGAACCTAATGCTTTTGGGGTGTTTTTCAGCCAATGGACCAGGGAACCTAAACACCGTAAACGGCACCATGAAAAAAGAGCAATACATGAGGATTTTTTCAAAAAATACATCAGGAAATCTGCAGAGAAACTTGGCCTTGGCCACCACCAGTGGACATTTCAGCATGACAATGAATTAAAACACACAGCAAAAGTGGTGAAGAAATGGTTAGCTGACAACAACATTAATGTTTTGGAGTGGCCCAGCCACAGTCCTGACTTGAATCCAATGGTGAATCTGAGGAGGAAGCTAAAGACCTTGAAAGATAAACCTAAAAGATTTGGAGCTCATTGCTAAAGATGAATGGGCAATAATGCCTGTAGAGACATGCAAAAAGCTGGTCTGCAATAATAGGAAGCATTTGATTGATGTAATAGCCAATAAAGGGTTTTCTATTGAATATTGAGAAGGGTATGAATAATTTTGGACTGGACACTTTTTGCTCAAATGTAAATAAAAGCTAAGAAATGTTTTTTTTTTCCCCCACAATAATGCCTCTTGTACATTGTCGTCTTATCTTTTTGGGAGACACCTATGTCATTTCCTGTCAAAAAATGACTTGCTGCTTTAATAAAAGTGACTTTTAGTCAATATTTGCCAGGGGTATGAATAATTATGGGCAGCACTGTAAGTAATCTCAAAATGGCTGTAAACAAGTTGGAATAAGTGACTACAAAATAAAGGTAACAGGCCTTCAGTACACATTCAGTTTTGAGTTTATGTTTGGCATACAAGGTCATAAAGGAAGGAGTTACACAGACTGTGCCTGATGCCCTAAGATAAATGACAAACTTCCTATAACTTTGACAAAATGAGTTTTGTCTTCCGTGGCGCTTTGTACATTCCCATAGAGCGCCCCCTCCCCGGTGGGAAGAGCGGTCTGTGCCATGTCCTCCTCTGTATCTTCCTGAGATTTCTACAGGTGAAGAGAGTACGGTGATTCTCTGAAGAATGTATTTAATGAAAACCTGGTGTGCGGATCCCCTGTTATTTCCTGGGTTTGGGCTATGCGTTATTTGTGCGATGGAAGCTACCGGAGGCCTGACTCCTAATTCAAACAGACTCGCCTGTAATCCCTGGGCTGCCGTAAGAATGCAGCAGAAGTTACAATCACGGGGCCACGGCCTGGCGATTATATAACCGGATAGACATGGGGGATTTCATTGGAGCCGACAGGTTAACGTAGACCTGTCAGCAACGGAACCTCACACTGCAGAACGCCAAGCAAAACCCAGGCACCACAAGGCACTTCTGCTTACATCAGGCCTATCACTTACATTCCACTTCTGCAGGGATTATCCAGCATATCACAGTATCTAGCTATAATACTTGGTAGGTGTAAAACGCATGTTTATGCATGTGTATAGTGTACATTTTGTTCCAAAATAAAATGTACTATACATTATTTTTTCCCCTATGATACTGTCACTTACAATAGGTTGTAAGATTCTGACAAGGTTTTGGACTAGTTCATCTCCTCATGGGAATTTCTCAGGGTTTTCTTTATTTTCAAAAGCACTTACTGAAAGGTAGGTGCTCAGTCCAGCTGCCAAAATAGTGGGTAAGAAAGTAGGCAGGCTGGCCGACATATTTGTATAGATCAGTTCCAGGGAGTGCTTTTGTAAAGAATACAGGCGATACTGAGAATCACCTATGAGGAGATGGACTAGTCCAAAGCATGACAGGTCTGTCAGCTTTTTACTGCTTTATAGTAAGCTACAGCAACGTAGGAGTAAAGTCATTTATAGTGCATTTTGCTGTGGAGGCACAAGAACAATTTCCAATTGATTTTGTGCTGAAACCTGGAAATCACTGTTTATTTATTTATTTATTGTATTTATAAAGCGCCAACATATTATGCAGCGCTGGGCATTAGTTTAGGTTAAAAGAGCCATGAGACACAATACTATCCATGAGTTTAATTGAAAAACCAAAATATTGAATCTTTCGGTTCATACACATCTAACAACTATCTGTCCAACTATCTCTGCCAAACTTGTCTGTTAAAGAGGAGCTGTTAGGTATAAGGTCTCAGAGAAAATAAACACATATATCAGTAGCTAAAGATTGGCTGTACTTACATTACATATGCATTTCACTGTCCACGTTTGTACTTCACAGAATTTTTATATAGTATATGCAGAGATTGATGCTCCTGACAGCTCATGGCAGGTTCCATGTTTGCCTGTCTCCTATGAAGCCAATTGTGTCGTCATGTCCTGCCTGCTTCCTGATCACAGAAAAGCTCGTACTGAATAAGACAGTGTGCAGTGAATATTAATTAGCCATGTGGCTAGGAACAATAGCTGACTCCTGCAGTGTACTCTGCCCGGAGATTTATCAGTGCTACGCGCTGGACTGAATACAAGATGCTGTAACGTCTCATTAGCAGCCGAGGGGAGAGCCCCAGAATGCTTTGCAGTATGGTATGCGGCTTGCGTCTTCTTAAGAATAACAGCTTTGCTGATAAGCACACATCAAAGGTAAGAGAGATTTTTATCTTCACTAATGCCTTTTTGGCTTCCTTCTAAACTGTTTAACACAGGAGAATAGAGGTTTAAATTAGCTTCTGCAGCCTGACAGTTACTCTTTAAGCCCCATTCACAAGCTCAACAGCAGTCTTTTATGCAGCAAAATTGTCAAACAGCTTTTGTTATGAAACAAGTTGAAACAACTGAAAAAAGTCTTTTGCTATTGTTTAAACAGCAGATAAGACTGATAAGAAGTCAATCCAACTGTTGGATTGACTTCTTATCAGTCTTATCAACTTTTTGAACAACAGGAAAATACTTTTTAGTTGTTTCAGCTTGTTTCACAACAAAAGCTGTTTGACAATTGTGCTGCTGAGCGTGTGAATGGGGCTTGACAGAGAAGTTTGACGGATAGTTGGTAGGTGTGTATGAATCTTTTCACACTTAAAGTGAACCAGAGACAAAGCACCCTTGTGTATTTTACCATATATATCAGTGGGAACATTAGAGAAAACACCTACCATGCTCTCTGTTTCATACTTCACTGCACAGCTTGCTTCTTATCAGTCCTGATAAAATCCCCGACTGAGCATTCAGTCTGGCTTTGCTCAGCAATCATTATAGCCGAGTCTGTGTTCTCGGGTGTCTTTTCAAGCCCAAGCCTGCCCCCTTGTGGCTCTGCTCAGGAATCATTTTAGCTGAGTCATAGCAAAGCCTGACTGAATGCTCAGTCGGGGATTTTATCAGGGCTGATAAGCAAGCTGAACAGTGAAGAATGAAACAGAGAGCAGGATAGGTGTTTTCTCTAATGTTTCCACTGATATATATGGTAAAATACATGAGGGTGCTTCGTTTCTGGTTCCCTTTAAGCCCCATACACACGCTCAACAGCGGTCGTTTATGCTTTCACAACTTTTAGTTGTGAAACAAGTTAAAACAAATAAAGTATTTTGCTATTGTTCAAAGAGCTGATAAGACTGATAAGAAGTCAATCCAACTGCTGGATTGACTTCTTATAAGTCTTATCAGCTCTTTGAACGATAGCAAAATACTTTTTTGTAGATGTTTCAACTTGTCTCACAACAAAAGTTGTGAAAGCATAAACGACCGCTGTTGAGTGTGTATGGGGCTTTAAATACAATTTGCATAATAATTTGGAACGCAGTGTAGGAAAAGCAGCCAACAACTCCACCTCCATGACAGGGTTTCGGTAATCACCCTGATTAGAGACAACCTTTGAAATGTATTATTTTTACCCAGCTGTTAGAACAACTCAATGTTCAGCAAGATGGCGCCGGACTCGGTCGCCACGGCCACAGGGCTCCGGAATTTTTTTCACTTTTCTCCCTAATTCACCCTCGCTGCACTTACCCGATCTCCCCTATCTCTCTGGGGAACGGGCGCGCATCGCAGGCTGCCGAGCGGGTTGAGGAGGACAGGAGGCTTTTGGGCTCCGGTAGGCTCCGGCAGGGTCTATCGCAGCCGGAGGACGGGAGGAGCACCATGCGGCCGAGCACCATCTGCTGCCTACCATGTGGCCGAGCACCATCTGCTGCCTACGCTGCCTGCACTTAACCTCCGATGCTGCGCTGGAGGGAACCACCAGCAGCATCGGGTCCTGCCACTGCTGGGGACTGTGTCAGCCTGCTCCGCGGCACCACCTTGGCTGCTCCGGCCCTCCCACGTGGTCCTGACAAGTGGTTCATCTGCCTCGCCTACGCACCACCAGCTGCTAAAACACGTCCTCCTGCGTGTCACCACCACCACCACCTGTGGATCAGCTGCCCACTGTCCGAGCGGGTTAAGGAGGACGTGAGGCTTTTTGGGCTCCAGTAGGCTCCGGCAGGGTCTATTGCAGCCGGGGGACGGGAGGAGCACCATGCGGCTGAGCATCGTCCGCTGTCTACGCTGCCTCCACTCAACCTCCGATGCTGCACGGGAGGGAACCACCAGCAGCACCGGGTCCTGCCACTGCTGGGGACTGTGCCGGCCGGCCACCGCTGGGGACTTGTCAGCCTGCTCTGCGGCACCTAAATCCACCTTGGCTGCTACAGGCTCTCCCACGTGGTCCTGACAAGTGGAGCTCCAGACCTCTCGGGCTCATCTGCCTTAGCCTGCGCATCACCAGCCGCCATCCCACGTCCTCCAGCGCATCAGCACCACCACCTGAGGATCAGCTGCCCACTCTCCTACACTAAGGCAAACCGGACCACAGAGCGGGATACGGGGTCATCTTGCCCAGCTTTGCCTGCCTGAGCCACCGAGGTTAGTGCTCTGGACTACAGCTGGTGCCCAAGCTTCTGCTGCCACACGGCTCACCCCCACCATAGCGCATACATCAGCCCCACGTGGCTGCGACCATAGGCCCACCTGATGCAGGCACTGCCCTCACTTCTGTGGGCCCTCCATGGAAAGTATACAGGCCCTCCACAGAGGAACTTTTGCAGAGGCCATTTTAGGCCTCCGGGGCCTGCTCAAGCAACCTGGGCTGCCACCTTCCACCTGGTCCCCACGTGGTCTGCCGGACTTAAACAACCCAGCATCTGGCAGGGGCCCACCGATCTGGCACCTTACTGCAGATCCTCTCTCCAGTCTCTGACGCGACCGGCTTCCCTGCCCTGACTGGCCCACCACGCGGTCTGCTCCTCCTGGGCTACATCGACCCCAGCCACCCCGACGCCTGAGCCACCTGACCTGAACTACTTCCTCGCCTGATCCATCTGACGGCTGCCCTGCACAAGGGGACTCGCTCTTCACTGTCCCTCTCACTTTCCCTCTCACTTATCTTTATTTTCCTCCCTTTCTCTTGCATCTCTCTCTCTCTTCCCCAGGGTTGGTCTGGGGAGGCATCTGATTCAAGTATCGCTGCAGAAGCGTTTGAGTGCCTAATACGGCAGCGGATTACCCCCTCCAGACCTGCTCCTGGGTCCATCTGTAAGTTTTCTTACATCTAGGTTTATTCTACACTTCTTTCCTCTGCTTTCTGGGGGCATCCAAATAGCTGCAGAGCTGTTGAGCGCTGCATAGAAGGTAGCGCTCCACTCACATAGCACTTGGATGTCTCCTTGGGGGCCTTCGACTATGTAACTATGTAACTAAGTATTATGTCCCATGCACTGTGTACTCACTACTAAATGTAATGTACATTACTGCTTGCGTTTTGCTGTACCATCACCGACCCTGTATGTGCCAAAAATAATTCCGGGTACAACCCCCGTTGTACTTGGCGAAATAAATGATTCTGATTCTGATGTATAAACTCCTGGTTACACAGCAGCCAGTGATGCGCTCTTCCGCACAGAGAAGTGAGACTGCGTGCGTTCCGTACCCTGCTCTTTCCCGGAGCTTCACAGCTTGTCATTCCGCTTCACTTATGCTAAAGGTCACGTCTGCGCTATAAGTGATTTCTTAGCATTTGAGCACTGTATAAATAGCAACTGAGGCAATTTACTTCACAATTATGGCAATGGCCTGATATTGATATTTCCAGCAGCGGTTCTATATGGCTTCCAGCAGTAGAGGGATGCTGAGCGGATATACCACCAGATTGACGGAGGAGCTTATTTTCCCATAACCATTCCACATAATGCAGGCTATTTAAACCAGGCCCGGGAGAGGCCAGAATCACAATGGAGTTAAACAGCCCTGAAAATAGCCAGAGTAACAATAGGGTTTAACACCGTCAGTTTTAACCCCTTTACTGCCAATATGGTTTCTCATGCAGACTTGATATATAGAATAAATATGTCTGTATTTAAAATTGCACCTTTTTCAAAAATTGAAACATTGAAATACGTAGGACTGCGAATAGGCAGTGTCTCTTAAAGGGGACCTGAACCGAGTAAACGTATTTAAAATAAACACATGCCTTGCCTGCAAATTAATATTTACGTACTTACCTTGCTGTCAGTTCCTCTCAGAAGCTCACCGTTTTTTTCTTATGAACTGCCTTCCAGTTCTGACAAGATTTTGTCAGAACTGAAATATGTCAGCTAGTGTTAGTTATATATCAGTTGCTGTCAATTATAACTGAAAGGACAATGTTTTCCTATGGTTCAAGTGGGCAATATTGGAGTTTAACAGTGTGCTGACACGGAAGCTGTGTCATCGCCATTTTTAAAAAGGTGGACCATGAATTCTATCGATCACAATGCACAAACAAAACACAGGAGAGTAGAAAGGGATTGATGAGTAGTCTACACGGGAGACAAGTATGATGTTTGTGTGTTTTTGTCTTTTTTCAGTTCAGGTTTGCTTTAAGAGCTTAATTATTTCCCATATTAAATTTAGAATGTAATAGTGGCCCTAATATTGTTGCTAGATGTCAGTTGGATAGGGTACTGGTAAGGCTTTTGCCTTTGATGCGGGATTTGACCCTTTGACCAGGGTTCGAACCCCAGCTCTAGCCAGTACGTATAACAGTAAGGAATCTTTGGGCAACGATCGCTAATAATCCTGGTCGCCCGTGGAGCCTGCCCTAGTGCCTGCAGCTCTGGCGCCTTGAGTCCGCCAGGAGAAAAGCATGATATAAATGTTCTGTGCCATGTGATGTCATTGTGACTTTATAAATATGTCTATGTGTGGCTTTTGTGTGTGGGGTTCTGTAAAAAGAGGAAATACGGTATCTAAAATTAAGTTTTTCTAAGCTTTATTTTAAATGCCTCCCCTGGGGAATATACAGATTTACGGTTGTTGCGGGTGGTTTGCCCTCTTAAAACAGAAGGAATTTGCGATAATTCAGCTTAAAGTGAACATGTGTGGTTTACCCATAATGCACCGCTACTGAATATGCAAATTACTGTTTTATGCCCCAAAAGCCAAGCTTGCATCCAGAACTGCTGGTGTCTAGCAAGCCTATAGCTTTACATCTTACAGAGCTATGCCAACCCCACATACAGACAGCCTGTTGCAGACTTTTGGTCCTCTTCAGTGCATGGCTGGGATTGATATGGCTCTATGGGACAGGGCTTGGACCAGTACAACACAGTAACCAAGCAGCTTGAGGTGACCAAAAACTACAAGAGATAATTTGCATATTCAGTAGTGGTGCATTGTGGATAGTAACCACAGATGTTCACTTTAAGCTGAATTATCGCAAATACCTTCTGTTTTAAGAAGGCAAACCACACTTGGCATTGCTTTTTAGTAGGAGGGCTTTTCAGTCTCTTTAAGTACCTTTATACCTTCCTTGTGGTTTTGGGTCACCCCAAGCTGTTTAGTTACTGTACTGTTGTTGAGGCAAACCTACTGTTTTCAGTTTGGCTCATGTTCTACAAAGTACGGCTAGCATCTTTCCTGTTTGCTTTGTTTGTTACATTGCGTATAAGACACAATCATTCCACTGGGCTTCTACCAGAAACTAGTACTTAGGAGTGTCAGTGTGTGCTGACAGGCTATACATTAGTGCAGGTGACTAAACTCAGTAACAGAGGCTCTTGGCATGCGCATGCAATTTCTTCTGCAGCAAGGTGGAAGTTTCTGGACAGCCTGATCACAACAGTACTCCAAACGGAATACTGTTACCATGGTTGGTAAAGAGAGCAAAACTGCATTTGCTGTCAGTTTTGAAAATTCATAGCTGGTTGCAACTTGAAACAGAGATATATATTGTAAGGGCACCCAAAGTGATTGCAAGGTGAGGAGGCTGCTTTGTGGTGGGGGGGGGGACAATGCCCGCTGCAGAGTAGATCCAACAGGATGATCGCTTGCCGAGGGCAATCAGGGGCTGCCATACATGGAGGCTGAGACAATACCAAACCAGTTTAATCTAATGTGAGTACAAGTCTGTGCATGTGACCTGATTTCACCTGCTGGTCCCCCCCATATTTTGGGGCAGATCGTGTCACCAAATAGCATCAGAGCAACTTTCCATAGACAAGTGGTCCTGCTTAAAATGAACCTGAACTCATGCACAGGACAGAAGGAAATCCACCCTGTATGTATTTAGACAGTTTAGCCTCCCTCATCTGTGACTAATCACCACTGTAATTTGATATCTCAGCTTTGTCAGCTCAGGAATCTGTCTGCCACAGCAGAGCTGCTCTTTTGTAAACACAGGATGTTAACAATATGTCTGCTTCCATAAAAGTAGGAAGTAGACACACTGCAGAGTTATTTCAGGATTTGTATAAGCTGTAACAAAGAATTGTTTTTCTTTAAATGCTATTATGCTGTTGTTTATCTTTTAGAGCAGAGAGGAAGTTCTGAGTTTAGGTCCACTTTAACTTCGTTTTTATGAATTTGATCTATTTTATTAACTTCCACTATCCTGAGTTAGGAGATGGAGAGAGCATGTTTTGCTCCTGCTGGTCTCTGAGGCCACCCAGCTCCCATGACGTGTGGCCATGGTTTTATTCTGGCCTTATTAAGTAAAAGAAAACTGGCACTGTGCTGACATAAAGCTGCATTGACATGAGCAGATAAATGCTCACTGGGACGATCACTGCTTCCTGGATGTCTACTTCAATCATTATAAGGCTGATATATGTATTGATCCCTCTTTTGCCTTACTCTTCAGAAGCAGATGGATTCTAATTACTGGAGTTTCATGTAAGATTCCAGCAAAGAAAATGTTTGTCCTATAGGGGGCGCACTGCTGCACAAGCTAAATGTCCATCATTTATTCAACCATCATCTTCCTAGACACTATATGAGATTACAAAACATGTACATCAAACAAACTATGATGTATTTACTGTATATGGCTTGCTGTATAGTCTGGTACTGACATTTTCCAGTTATTGCCAGTACCTGGTGCTGCCACTCAGCCCACCTGCTCCAAATCCAAGCCTAAGCCAGAATATAAGCTTCAAACAGGAGAGAACAAAAAAAAACAAAAAACTGGTGTATGCCACAAAAGGTACACAAATGCCTTCATTGATTGAAACGGACCATAACTCTTGCACAAGAGAGGAAAATGATGTAGTAGTCCTAAGGGCTTACACTCTATGGTCCGTGTAGCTATCATATATAGACACAGGTATAAACCATCTAAGGTCAGTCTGGTCCAGCACCAGCTAAGGCTAAACACGGGCCAAACAGCTGAGTACACAAGCATGTATGTATAGTTTCTGGTCTCTTTGCTGTTCAAAGCTGAGTTCTATAGCTGTTTTATTTCTCCCATGAGAAGCTATTCTATACAAGCCATATTTTCGGTTGACCTTTTAGACTTACTCTGCATGTTATAAGTTTTATGTAAAGTCATTTTCTGGCTTTTAGTCTGCACAACAGGCGCTGTTCTTACAAGTTGCCGCCATCTGCAGAGTGTACGTCTTTTGAGCCAAAGTCGTAAATGAAGCCGGCAGCGGCCATTGGCTTGCGTATGAAATTCTCGTGTCCTCATATAACATGGTTGGCTATTATGGAACACAGAAGAGCCAGGGGTTTGTAACGTCGTGAAAAAAAACTCTGCATTTCCAAATAGAGATTTAGCTGAGTACACTGTGAGCAGGTGGTCATTCAGTGAAACAAAATAGGAGGTTGAGGCACTGTAAATTGCTAATAGGTATCTTTAATCAACAGTGTGCAGACATTGGGATATGCAGTGGGGGTGATGGAGGCCTGACAGCCGTTTCGCTTGACAACAAGCTTCTTCAAAGGCCAATAAAGTGTACCCTCTGAAGAAGCTTGTTGTCAAGTGAAACGGCTGTCAGGCCTGCATATCCTGATGTCTGCACATTGTTGATTAAAGGTACCTATTAGCAATTTACAGTGCCTCAACCTCCTATATTGTTTAACTGCATGATTCTCACTCATGAAAGCACGGAATTGCAGGTACACTTTCCAGTGTTAAACCAGTCATCCTCCAACAGTCATCTAGTTCCAGTCTCTCTTTCTACTTTGCTTGCAGGTGGTCATTATAGTGCAAAAGATCTTTATGGACAACACTTGGAGTTTTAGGGCCAGTTCACATGGGTGTTAAACAAGAAGCTGGTACAAAAATCATCTGACTCCTCAGTTTATGAAACCACCAACTCTGACTCCAGGTACCCTAAATTTCTCTGACTCCTCAACCCTTTCTCCGCAGCCCTGGTTTAACCAGCATTAATCACAATGCTTCACTCATGCATTGTTTATTCAAATGAATGGACAGTGTTTTTAATCGCCAATACCGGCCTTTCCCATAGTTGCAAACACCACGCTCTATCCTATCATCTCTCTAGTCCTCTTGTTGCGTCCTAGATGCTACATATAGTGTCCAGGATTGGCTAAGCGCAGAACTTCTTCGTCCCCCTGCGGGGTCAAACACAACGCCTTTATCGGACAACGGGAACAGATGCCAAGAGCTTTTCTGCTTGTTTGCCGATTAGCATTGGCTAAGTGTGACATCCCCAAGCGCCCGAGTGAATCGTCCCTTATGTCTGGGGATAGCTTGGTTTGTCACTATGGTTCATAGGTAAGTCTATCCAATAGCGATACCTGTGCTACAGATAGACAGTCATGTATGTGCTCTCTTCTCACATTATTTGTAAGCTCCTGTAAACACTCTTCCCCATTACACCCTCCCCCCCCCCCTTCATCATCCTCATCATCCCTACATTGTCTCCATCATCCTGGTCTTTTCTTCTGTCCTCACTGGAAACTGTTGGGTAGTTTCAGACCAAGGCGCTCTCACTCCACTTCACTGGCGCTAAGTCACTAGTTACTAACCTGAGGAAGTTACTGAAAACTCACAAAACACACTGGTCCTTATTCAATTCACTTTTTCTCCTCGTACATAATTTTTCTTTTTCAAAATAACATTTCAGTACTCTGCAGTTGTAAGTGTAACTAACACACAACATTAATTTTAGTCTATCTTGAGTGCCACCGAGTGCATTTATTCATTAGCTTACTTCTGTTGGCAGGTTTGTTGTTTCATGTTTCCATAAATATCGTCTCCATAAGGATTGTTGTAGTCCCCCCTAGTTTCTAGGGTTCGCTTACCGTCCTTGATTAGAGGCACAACACCCAGGTTCCCCCAAATCAGAGGCAGATGGCGTCCCAACAGGATGAGCTAGACTTTGCACTGCAACCAGTAGAGGTGGCGATCTCTGCAGTTTTACCCCCAAAGCTTTGTGATTGGTTGCCAGACAGTTGGCAACCCACAAATCATGAGTATTTGTATTAAAATTATATTCATAATTTCTACCCCATCCCCCGGGATAGTGATAGCCATGTCCTAGAGCAGAACTTGTGGAGAAGCATGTGATTTGTTTGTTCAGCTGATAGATTTGCTGCAATCATATCCTGCCTTAGCACATGATTATGACTAACCAATCAGAGACTTGCATATCTATCACCTGACCAAACTGATCATATGCTTCTCCATGGGTTCTCCTAGATGTGACCATCACAACTTTGAGATAATACACCAGATCCAGCTCCACATTCTTCTCCATCTCTGCTTGTCCTGTAACAGAATGGTGACTTGAAGCCAAGCAGCAGCAGTCCTGTGCATAGAGCCACTGTTAACCCTGGACTGTGTCAGGTCACATGGCCAGATTTTTAAAAAGATTCGAAGAATGTTTTGTTGCAGAACCTTTTGTTTGTCAAAAAAAAAAAAATGGGAAGAATAAAAATATTCTGCCAAGTCAGTTCCAGTGCGGTTCAATTTGCGTTCCTAGAAAATGCAGAATACGATCTTGTCACAGTCTGGCCAAGAATGCTGAACGTCTTCCTGTCCCGCTTGAGCTTCGGCCACTTGGAATCTCATTTAGGAATGGAAAACTTTTCTAAGGCAGAGTCGTTCCCTACAAACGACCAAAAGATTTAATCTTGTAATTGTTTTGGTCCAGTTTTTTGGGCCCTGTGGCATGTATACACTGGGAAAGGAGGCTTTAATATGTAATCCCGCTCTGCATGTGTTTCCCAGATAATAACACGCAGTTTACATTGAGCGGGTCACGGTTTAGAGTCATGTTTGACAACAGCTTTAAACGCTCTTCGCACGTCGTTCTCCAGGCTCTTACAAGTGTGACGCGGATTTTTAAACCTAAAGTGATAATCTATTGTGACATGTGGATGTTCCCGGTAAAATGCTGTGCAGGCCACACTGCCAAACATGGAGTTGTGATTTAGTGGTTGTTAAAGGGAACTATAGACAAGACAAATAACATTTATATAGGGCTTTTCTCCTGGCGGACTCAAAGTGCTTGAGCTGCAGCTTCGGCAGTAGCAGTGTTAGGGAATCTTGCCCAAGTGCTGGCTTACAGAGACACTGAAGCGAAAAAAAAATGATGATATAATGAATTGGTTGTGTAGTACAGCTAAGAAATAAAACCTTAGGAGCAGAGACATAAGTCTAATATTGTTTCCAGTACAGGAAGAGTAAAAAAAACTCCAGTTGTTATCTATGCAAAAGAGCCACTGAGCTCCAGGACTTTCAAAGTCACAGAGAGCTCGGTCTTCTGAAACTTATTATCTCAAGTGTCTCTAACTGTATTGTTTGTTTTCTTGCAGAGGACAGTTCAAAAGTTCACTAGCCTGCTCTGTAAAGTCATTTAGAATGCTGAGTAGTGTGTAAAGTGCAAATATTAGAGAATGATGCATTGTTATAAAATAAAAATCTGAAATAACTGAAAATAAAAATATGAGAATATTTTCTTGCCTACTAATGTTCTAGTAATTATCCATACTACACATACAATTCATTATATCATATTTTTTTTCCGCTTCAGTGTCTTTTTAAAGGACACCCGAGGTGAAAAAAAAACTAATGAAATAAACAATTGCATCTATCCTCCTTCTCCTGAAAATGACTTAAGATATTCCAAAGTTTTATTTTGTATTTAAATCTACTTTAGTTTTGACAGTTTTATTGTTTTTGCTCAATGACACATTCATAGAAGTATGCCATAGCTAAAATCTATGAACTATTGAACTTTTTATCTCTTTCCTACTCTCAGAAGCCATTTTCTGCTAGGAAAGTGTTTTATAGCTGTAATTTATTATCAGTGAGGGTTACACTGCAGTCTGACCCAGTCCTGACTCAGACAGGAACTGCCACTTACATACCTGATGTTTAACTCTTTCAGGCAGAGAAAGAAAAAAAGGAACAAGGTACATACACGTCTATCTCATCATGTCGCATGTCGTCTCGGGTATCCTTTAACCATTACACTGTCCAGCCACACCACAAGGGGAGGGGTTAAGCACCGGAAGTGGACGCACAGGGGGACTCTGAGGGTGGGTTTGACTTTAAACACGGCCAGTATAACTATACATGGGTCATCCATTGTGACTACCTCTGAGGAACAGTCAGTTTTGAGGTAGCCATAAACATACAGGGTTGGGCCCAATAGTCCTTAACAATGAATTCCTGTCTGAGGAGAGCAGTTGATTCTGTCCATACACTGTAGAACAATTTTCAATATAGTTCAAGCAGGGAATCTATTGAGAATCGATCAAACCACAGCCTCGCTCTGTTCAATGCAGTGCATCGCTATAGCCAGCCAATCGACCGCTGCTCCAGCCCTGCCCCCCGATGAACCAAAATCATCCAACCAGGCCGATCAATACATGATTCGGACTGGCTGTTTTTGTGGCATCAATTTCCAGCAGATCCAAAGCTGCTGAGGATTGAATGGAAAAATTGATCTGTGTATGGCCCGATTTAGGCCCAACTATTTATTTATTGTATTTATAAAGCGGCAACATATTACGCAGTCCTGGACATTAGTTTAGGTTACAGACAATATTTAGGGGTTACATACAGCAATATGACAATACAGGAATACAAGAAAAAACATATCACACAGCACAGTATGAGTACAAGGTAATGCTTAGTCAGTCACTAGATGGGAGCATGGAGATTAGGCCATTCGAGTTCACTCAGATCCATAGGATGGGTGTATGGTAATGGAGGTGTGTGAACAGGTAGGAGACACAAGGATGAGGACCAGAGTTCAGCTGCAGGTTTAGAGCACTTGTGAGGGGTAGTAGGCCAGAGTGAAAAGGTGCGTTTTGAGGGCCTTCTTGAAGATGTTGAAGGAGGGGGCAACTCTAATGGGGGCAGGTAGGAAGTTCCATAGTGTTGGGGCAGCTCTTGAGAAGTCCTGGAGTCATGCATGGGACAGAGTGATGCGGGGGCAGTCAGGCGAAGTTCATTGGAGGAACATAGTGAGCGTCTGGGTGTGTATCTCTGAGTAAGATCGAAAATATAGGTGGGGCATCTATTGCACTGCTCTGCAGGTCTTTAACAGCAACACACATATAGTACTTCATTTTTTTTAACACATCTGGTATGAACATGAAACAGAGGAAAGAACTTGTGTTGGCCGCATAACTCATCAGAAGGGATGGTTGAGGAGTGAGGTAAAGCTGGATAATACTGGTGCTATCACTGCTAAGAATTTGTCATAGATGTGTATGGAAAATGATTGCATTTTGTTTATTAGCACCGCTTGCGCATTGTGATCATCGATGATCGTTAAAGGGAATCCTAAAGAGACTGTTACGTCTAAACTAGACATGTTTAACTCCTTGAGGACCACAGGCTTACACCCCCGTAGTGACCAGGCCATTTTTTACAATTCAGCACACTGCAGCTTTAACAGTTCGCTGCACAGCCATACTTAGCACACAAATGAATCTTGCCTCCTTTTCTTGCCACCAACAGAGCTTTCTGTTGGCGGCATCCGACTGCTGCGATCTGTATTTTTTTTTTTTTGTTAATTTTTTTTATTATCCCTAAATAATAAAATGTACCTGGGGCTTCTGCCGCCCCCCTGCAGACATCCTGTGCCCGCACCGGGACAAAACAATCCTCCGGTCCCCCGCTGCAGCTCACTTCCGTTATCTGCAACTTTCATGCTGCAGGCACTGCGGCTGTGCGGCCCTTGCTGCGCATGTCCTCGCTTCCGCTCACGCTGCCGAGAGCGTCCTGCGCAGGCAGCCATGGAACTGTACTGAACTGACAAGCAGAGACATATGAGGAATTATCACTAGATAGCTGCTGTATTTATATATTAAAATGTATGAATAAAATGCAATAGAAGCTTTCAGAGCAAATAAACTGTGCTTTGGCACCTTGTAATTTGTAAACAGACAATATTACTGGTGCACGAAAGCAAGTATGGTAAGTGAATGGGTAATAAAAAGTAGGAAAACACATTTGTATTGAATGTTATGTCAGAGTTTTATCCCACTTTAACCTTTTGGGGATCTACGTAGTTTGAATCTACGTCCAGCAGGTGGTGCTGCCGCCCTGACTGGACGTTGATTCAACATCCGCACCGACGCGATCGTGCACACCGGAGAGGGAAGATTAAGCTGTCATATGACAACTGACATCTTCCCTTAGTGATCAGCAGCCATCGCGTATGGCTGCTGATCACATGATCACTACGATCGCCGGCGGATCGTAGTGATCAGTTTGACAGCTGCGGCAGTAGGGGGAAGGAAGAGGATCCACTCACCTCCCTGCCGTTCCCGTGACGATCGGTGCTCCCCACCGCTCTTGCCGGCATCTCTGCTCCTTCTGACGTCAGCGCCGCGTCACGGTTTGATGACATCATCAAGCCGCGAACTGGAACTGAGCGGCAGTAGGAGCAGAGATGCTGGCCGGAGCAGAGGGGTCCACTGCGGCTCATTCCTGTAGCCTGGAAGGTGAGTGATGGCTGCTGACTAAAGGGGGGACACCTGGCCACACATGGGACAATATGCCCAGCAAGACCATGCAGGGATCCGGCTGCCCTAAACCCCGCCCCGCCCCGTTTTTAAATGGCCTTAGGCCTAGTGTGCGCATAAAGTTCTGAGGGGTGTGTACAGTGAGTATCATGGGATCAGTCCTGGTACTAGCATCACTTTAGCAGGCTAAAAGTAGCTGTGATATCGGCACAGAGGATAAACATAGGGACTCATTGGGGCAGGGTTAAGAGTGTAATTATAATCTTCTAGAGATTTAGCTGTCGTGCCATGTAATAAAGTCATAATCGCCACCTGCAATCCCAGATCTGCGGCTAGTGCTGTGTTTTACGCCGCACTATTACAATAACAAGCAGTAATTATTGTTTAACGTTGTAACTGAAGCTGTAGCACAGCAGCTAATTATCTGTGATGAGGTTCTTTTTCTAGGACCAGTTCTTGCATACATTATTTAAAGGACCCATGCTATCAGGATATTGCTTTACAATGAGATTGGCAATCTGTGCACATTTATCTGTAAATGGCATGAATGCCCCCTCTATTGACTTGCTGATTGGCAAACCTAGTGCCTGGCACCCTGCCGTCTGTATATTTTGTTTGTCTACTCCACAGTTGGTGATTGAAGGATAAAGCCTCATACACTTGCTAGATGATACCAGCCAGAACCATGGTGACCGGATGCTGAGGTCGGTTTCACACTGCAAACTGGCGGTAGTGTTGCGGCGCACCGCCAGAAACAGGCCTTCAGGTGTTCCCTGTCTGGCATTCGGCTAAGCATGGAGTGACACGCTCTTGTGGTCACTTCCTGCTTCAGTATATGCGGAAGTGCACAGAAACGTATTGTAAAAATACGCATGCACGCCGCAACATCCTTTTGAAAAAAAAACCCTGCGTTGTCATAGACTAACAGGACTTCTAGGCCGCGGCAGATCATGCGTAGTAACGTAGTTCTGTGCTAGCGTTAGATTTGGCACTTCCGGCACAGCGTACCGCAATGTGGTAAGTATGAACTTCCCCATAGGGTTTCATTAGGCTGCGGTAGCAGTGCAGCAATTTGCAGCAGCAGAGGAGAGCAGTGAGATTTGGCGCTGGGTTGTGGACATGTAAGTTGCCACTACTCGCCACAACTCTGGGCAGAAGGGGGGCTACGGAGCATCCCTGCAGGCAAAGCCAGATGTCTGGGAAGGCCCCCAAGGCCCAGGTCTAGGGCGCAGCATGCAAGGGGTGCGGGAGGCCAGGAGCTGTTGTCACCATTCGCCATCCATACTCACATTGGCGCAGCCGGCAACACAGGTCACCCTTCAACAGCAGGCCTGGACTTTACTGCCCAAGGCCTGCAGTCACCAACCGCCCACCCCAACTACAGGTGCCCACTAACTATACAATTTAGTGATTCATTGATCAGATTGGATAGAGTTTATGGTGCCAATCAGCCAACAAACTATCTATGTACCAATTGGAAAATTGATCCACTTTTTGGATCAATTCCATTAACGATAATTAGATTGGGTACATTTTTTTAACCATTTGTGGACCAGATTGAGCCCTTCCTTCCAATCACGGTTATAGGATTGAAAGGTCAATTGTTCTCAAAGGGCTGGTTCACGCTGCAAGAGCTTTTTCTGAGTGCTTGTGATTTGAAAAGCTCTTGCTAATGTTATCCTATGTGTGTGTTCTCACTGGAGCGATGTGATTTTGTAAAAATCCCCCATAGCATTGCATTAGCAAGAGCTTTTTAAATCACTAGTGCTTAAAAAGCTCTTGCAGTGTGAACCAGCCCTAAAATTGTATGATTAATGGTCACCTTAAAGTGAGCCTGAGAGGGTTCACTAGCGCTAATTTATACTTACCTGGGGCTTTCTCCAGCCCCATAAGTGCCGTGGCCTCCTCGGCCCCTCCGTTATGCCACTATGACTCCCGGTAATCCGGGCAATCACGACCTTCTGCGCATCCCTCGTCGCACTCCCGTTCCCTGCAGCGTTGTGCCTGTACAGTAGTACTGCATGCGCAGAAACCCTCAACTGGCGGCGCCTGCCCAGTTTACCGGGAGTCTTAGCGCCAGAACGGAGGGTCTGAAGAGGACGGCGAGTGAAGCCACAGTGCTTATGGGGCTGGAGGAAGCCCCAGATAAGTATAAATTAGTGTTAGTGTACCATCTCTGGTAAACTTTAACAGTACCCTGCAGGCATTGCATGTTTTTTTTTTTTACTTTTTTTTGTGTGTGTGTGTGGGGGGGGGGGGGGGGAGAGACAGATACAGACGTGGGGGCAGACGTGTGCATGCTTAATGTCAGGTCTGTGGAGTCGGTACAAAAATCTTCCGACTCCTCGGTTTATGAAACCACGACTCCGACTCCGGGTACCCAAAATGGCTCCGACTCCTCGACTCCGACTCCTTAGTCTAATACTTAACAGGGCTGTGGATTTTGTACAAAAATCATCCGACTCCCGAATCCGAATCCTCAGTTTATGAAATCAACGACTCTGACTCCAACTCCGACTCCGGGTGCCCAAAATTGCCTCGACCCCGACTCCACAGCCCTGCTTAAAGTAAACCTGAAGCAACTTAAAAAGAAGGAAAGCGTTAGACGCTCACATATGTTGAGAGAAGGCTGTGGATCCCCATAGCCTTCCCAATCCTCCCCGTCCTCTCGTTTCTCAGCTCTCCATCTATTCAAATGATGCGCCTTCAGGACTAATCAGGAGGCTTAGATTCCTATAATGTAGACAAAGTAGAATGTTCTTGTAAAGTTGAGATGCACTGTAACTTAGGGCTGATTCCTAGAAGCTGGGCACAGCCGTGTACAGAGACTTGCTTGCTGTGTATCCAGTGGTGTAGCAATAGGGGATGCAGAAGTTGTGACTGCACCGGGTCCTCTGGACCAGAGGGGTCCTCTAGTGGCCCTTCTTCATCCATCTTATTAGCTTTTCATTGGTGCTATGCTGGTAAGGAACACCTCTCTATGTACATTGCATAGTAGTAACCTTTAAAGGGGCACTATGGCGAAAAATTGTAAAATTTAAAATAGGTGCAAACATATACAAATTTGAAATATGTTTTTTTCCAGAGTAAAATGAGCCATACATAGCAAGCAGGGAAGCTGGCTAGCATCGTTGTTTAAATCCTTTTTAGGGAAGATCTTTATATAGAATAAAAGCATTGCTGAGAATCCCTTATGAAGGGATGGACTAGTCCAAAACCTGTAGCTTCTGTCAGATTTGTACATATATACTGTAAGTGACAGCAACATAGGAGAAAAGTAATTTATGGCTCATTTTACTCTGAAAAAAATATGCTTCTTATTTGTCTATGTTTGCACATATTTTAAATTGTACAATTTTTTCGCCATAATGCCCCTTTAACTAACTTCCTTAGTAATATTACTTAGTTTCCATAGTGTGATTACAGCTCTCTGACACTGCAGCTGCCCTTGGTAGGTTTTCGGGCTCCGTATCGATAGAGTGCTTGGGAACTCATGTAAAACTCGCACCTTGGCCCAAGCTCCTTAGTTACGCCACTATGTGTATCGTTATCCTGTGCTTAGCGCATGGAAAAGGCCAAACGTCTCCCGCGGCAACAGAAATCAACGATGCTGCACTCTTCCGCTGATGCACAGAAACCTTCAAAAACCGTCAAACCAATTTTCTAGGAGAGCAGCCAACTTTTCTATTGGTGAATACCTCGGTTTCCTCACCTTCCCGTGGATCATTGAACCCAAATGTTGTTTTCCAGCACAGAGAATGTGCATCGCATTACAGTACTATTCTCCTGTGGCACATCTCTGGAAGCGGATGAGGACTAGCAGCTACACTACTGTAAAGGCTCCCCCTCAGGAGCAGCGCAGAGAGGAGCTTCATGGAAAGACATCAGCCTGGTTTCCACTCACACTGCAGGTAGAAATATCATCAGCAGCTGTCAGCTCTCACACGTGACTGCAGACAGAAGAGTTTCCTACATAACAGTCTCTAGCAGAGTGCAGTGAGGACTGGGAGACCACCTGATGCAGATCCACAGAATCAATTAATTCTGCTTCTAGGTTTATTTGTGTCTACTTTTTAAAGTTTGGAAATGGGAAGTTGTTTTGCAAAAAAGGTCACAGGGTTACATATTGCCCAGCAAGCTCATGGTGAACCAGAACTCCCAGGAGTGTGTAAGGGGCTGAAAGAGACCAAAAAACATCCTTACTAAAATGCAAACTTCTGTTTTGCATGCCATTTTAGTAAGAATGCTTTTTGATCTGTGTCAGCCCCTTACACACTCCTGGGAGTTGTGGTCTCATCATGAGCTTGCTGGGTATTCTGTGACTCTGGATGTTTCAAGTCGTAGCCCATAGAGCCACATTAATCCATGCCATTCACTGATGAGAATCAACCAGTCCGAAACAGTCTGTATGCATGTTGTATTAGTGTGGCTCTGTAATATTAACAAGCTGACACATCATTGCATTCCAGCGGTTCTAGAGGTGTGTTTAGCTTTCAGGAACAACAAAGAACGATTTGCATATTGAGCAGTTATGCATTGTGGGACACTCAATATGCTCACTCCATCCTAAATATTTGCAAATACATTCCGTTTTAAAGAGAATCTGTACTCTAAAATTCTTACAATAAAAAGCATACCATTCTATCCATGATGTTCTCCTGGGCCCCTCTGTGCTGTTTCTGCCACTCCCTGCTGCGATCCTGGCTTGTAATTGCCCGTTTTAAGTAGTGTTTACAAACAAAACATGGCTTCTAACCAGAGTATGATAGGCTGAGAGGAGCTAATGTAGCGAGTGGCAGTGTTCTCACTGCCGCGGTTGCGGTTAGCGATAACCGCAACCGCGCTGCATGCAGCGGTTTGCCGGCGACGAGCGTTCCGCGATTAGCGATCGTGATTAGCGTTCATAGCACGCTAATCGCGATAGCTCAAAAACCGCAGCAGTGTCCAGTGATTTTTCCGCGCTAATTGCGGGAAAATCACTCCCGCAAAATGCTGGCGGTAATCGCCGGCGTTCTGCGATTTTAAGTGTGAACGGGCCCTAAGTGTACAGCTACTGAAACTGAACTGTACTGAGCTGAGAAGCAGAGAGGTGAGAAATGATCACTAGATAGATTGTAATATATAAATGCAGCAGCTATACAATAAAATGTAATGGCAGCTTTCAAAGCAGATAAACTGTACTTTGGGAACTTGCAATTTGTAAACAGACAATATTACTGGTGCATAAAAGCAAATATTTTAACTGTATGGGTAATAAAAAGTAGGAAAACAAATTATGTAGAAATCAAACACGTCATTCGTTAACCATTTCCGCCGCCCGGACGTGAAGCTGCAGCGCTCCTGCGCTTGGGCGCGCTCCCGCCCGCGATCGCGGGCGCGTCCCCGCTGTGTCCCCCGGTAGCCCTGGGATCAGTGAAAGGGAACATGGTTCCTGATCATCGATCCCTTTCCCCCGCAGAAAAACCAAAGCGCTCACCTGTGAGGCTTTGGCTCTTCTGCCCGGACAGATTTCCGCATCCCCCTTGTACTTCCGCTTAGCGAGAAGTACAAGGAGGGAAACTAAAACCGAAGGTGGCCATTTTGTGGCCAAATAGTAAAACTACATCTGCACATTTTTTACATTACAATTAAGAAATTTTACAACATAAAAAATTAACTGTTTATGTCCCACACCAAAATATTACCCAAATAAAATTTTTAATGGTAAAAAAAAAAATTACAATTAAAAAAAAAAAAAAAAAAACATAAATAGTTACCTAAGGGTCTGAACTTTTAAAATATGCATTGGAAGGGGGTATACTACAAACATTTCTAAAATTATAAGCTTGTAAATAGTGATGGACGCAAAACGGAAACAATGCACCTTTATTTCCAAATAAAATATTGGCGCCATACATTGTGATAGGGACAAAATTTAAATGGTATAATTACAGAGACATACGGGCAAATAAAATACATAGGTTTTAATTATGGTAGCGTGGATTATTTTAAAGCTATAATGGCCGAAAACTGAGAAATAATGAATTTTTTCCATTTCTTTTTTCTTATTAATCCTGTTAAAATGCATTTACGGTAAAGTGGCTCTTAGCAAAATTTACCACCCACAGAAAGCCTAATTAGTGGCGGAAAAATCAAGATATAGATCAATAAATTGTGATAAATAGTGATAAAGTTATTAGCGAATCAATGGGAGGTGAAAATTGCTCTGATGCATAAGGTGAAAAATCCCCGCGGGCTGAAATGGTTAAGTGAAAAAAACCTTGGCAAACTTTATTACAACCTCTTATATACAACAAGCAATTTAAAAGAGGGACCCACTAAATGTCAATTTTGTTTGCATATCACATATATTATCAGTACAAATCCCATGTGGGTAAGTCATATGATTTCTCAGAAATCAGTGTTGGTCCAGCTGGTTAGATCTTGGAGAGCCCATTTCTGACAAAACTCTTTACTGTGATATATTTGATTTGATCCTATGGATCTTTGGGTCATTATATTATACTGATTCTAATGAGGATTACAGAAACATTGTGCAAAATATTTCGCCGTTTTGGATTAGTCCTATTTTCTATATACCATGTGAAGGTTTGATTGTTTTACCTATTTTTTTGTTGGTCATACAGGTGTTTCTATACCTCTTGTAATACAAAGTTGGTTTTGTAATCACATAGTTAGAGAGAAGTTTTTTGTGTATATTCCCGAGCAGGTTCCAGTGTTGCCAACTCATCGCTTTAATTACTGACACATCTACGTTATACAGGTTCTGGGGCTACTTACACATAATCAGTGCCTTACCTGCATCTACCTAGCCACGAAACCTGTATAATTCATGTGTCAGTAATTAAAGGGATGAGTTGGCAACACTGGCAGGTTCTGGACACTCCCCCTGAGGAAGTGACTGTAGTTCACGAAACCCGTGTCAAACCAAGTGCTTGGCCTTGTACAAGCATACGAGTATTATCAGTTTATATGAATAATCTCAGTGCAATATATAGAGCTTTTTTATTACTATGCTCCTGGAGACTTTAGTGAAATCGTATATCTTACCCACATGGGGTTTGTATTAATAAAATGTGTGTGATATACAAAAAATATTTATTGTGTCCCTCTTTTAACCACTTGAGGACTGCAGTGCTAAACCCCCTAGTGACCAGGCCATTTTTAGCAATATGTGCCACTGCAGCTTTAAGACTAAGCTGCAGATCCGCACAACACAGAACACAAGTGATTTCCCCCCCTTTTCTCCCCACCAACTGAGCTCTCTGTTGGTGGGGTCTGATCGCTCCCCCATGTTTATTTTTTTTAAAAAAATATTATTGTTATTGTTTTTGTAAAAAAAAAAACTGTTTCTTTAATTATTATCCCTCCATCCCTCCCTCCCCACAGCCAGCCAATTATGGCGATCGGCTGTCATAGGCTTCTGCCTATGAGAGCCGATCGATGTCTTGTCCCCCAGGGGGACAGCCGTGTCACACGGCTGTCCCCAGTGCAGCGCTGCTGCTGATCGCAGCGCTGCACAGAGTAAATAGACGGCGTGATCGCCATCTAACAGTCTTCCGAGCGGCAACCGCCGCTCGGAGACTGAAGAGGGGGTGGAGCTCCGCCCCCCAAGCAGAAGATCTCCTGCAAAACAGAGCCCCAGGACTTTACGCCAATTGGCGTCAGGCGGTCCTGGGGCTGCCGCCGCGGCCACACCCATCGGCGTGAGGCGGTCGGCAGAAGGTTAAATTATTTGTTGTATATATTATAATCAGAGCTGTGGAGTTGGTACAAAAGTCATCCAACTCCAACGCCTAGTTTATGAAACTACCGACTCCGATTTCAGGTACACAAATGGGCTTCGGCTCCGACTCCACAGCCTTGGTTGAAATAAAGTTTCTCAAGATTTCACTTAAAGGGGCACTATGGCAAAAAATTGTAAAATTTGAAATATGTGCAAACCTAAACAAATAAGAAGTATGTTTCTTCCAGAGTAAAATGAGCCGTAAATTACTTTTCTCCTATGTTGCTGTCACTTACAGTAGGCAGTAGAAATCTGACAGAAGTGACAGGTTTTGGACTAGTCCATCTCTTCGTAGGGGATTCTCATTAAGGCTTTTATTCTTTATAAAGATATTCTCTAAAAAGGATTTAAACAATGATGCTGGCCAGCATCCCTGCTCGCTACACAGTTTTTTGGCAGTTGGACAGAGCAAATGCCGTTCACTAAGTGCTATTGAAAATAAATACGGTAAATCCCTGAGAATCCCCTATGAAGACATGGACTAGTCCAAAACCTGTCACTTCTCTCAGATATCTACTACTTACTGTAAGTGACAGCAACATAGGAGAAAAGTAATTTATGGCTCATTTTACTCTGGAAAAGATGTACTTCTTATTTGTATATGTTTGCACATATTTAAAATTTTACAGTTTTTCGCTGTAGTGCCCCTTTAACAAATAACGTATAGCTGATTTCTATTTAATGTATAAAAAGTCCCGGAGACTCAACAACACAATTTGGCCAAATGTGGATTAAAAATCGATTGTACCGCCGCATTGCGCTGCCCCCTCCCAATCGATGGAATTTCTCTGTCCTTTCTGATCAGCATTTTTTATTGACTTTAGGTCCAAAGCAATCAAAAATCAATCTCACACGTTGGGGAAATAGATTACTGGCATATTCAATCAGAATGATTGAATCTGTGAAGAATCGAATGGAAAAATCAATAAGCGTATGCCTAAAGTGAACATTTTCATATATAACCTATATATCATTTAGCCCAGTCCTATTTTTTTTTTAAATTCACAGGTTGTTTTATATTAGGACTAAAGGATGACATGATGAGATAGACGTGTGTATGTACAGTAACACAAATGCATATGTTGTATTTCTTTTCTTCCTTTTCTGCCTGAAACAGTTAACATTCAGCTATGCAACTGTAGGACCCAGTCAGACCATAGAGTTCCTTACTGATAAGGCATTTCAGCCATAAAACCCTTCACTGGCAGAGAAAGGGCGGCTTCTGAGAGCAGGTCCAAAGGTCAATAGTTCATATATTTTAGTTCTGTTCTGTCTGTAATGAAACTGGTAAGCTTTGAATGGAAGATGAGCACTGTAGTGGGCCTCGCCGCTGGCTTTGTAGTGCTGCACATTGGCGGTCATGCAGGGACGGAGATGCATGCTCATGGCGCTTCCCCTCTCTTCCTGTGCATCCCCCAGTAATGATCGTCACGGCGATATGTACAGGTGCGCTGAGAAGCAGATGGCTATGACTAGGTAAACCACTTTCCCTCTTATCAAGTATCAAAGCAGAGTATTGAATGGGTCTACAGTACAGATGTACACAGTGTTCCTTCAGAATCCATTTCTCTGACTTGTTTTCACTTTGTGGAGGTAATGATGACAGTATGTGGAGAAATTATAGCCAGAACTGCTGATTCTGTTTCCCATGCAAAAAATAAAATAATTAGCCTTTTATAGTCAGCCTTTTGGTCCTCCAGATGGTTTGAGGCTCAGATTATTTGCAGCTTTTACATTTTAGAAGCATTGATGTTTGCGGTGATATTTTCTTGTTTAGTCAGTGACTTTCTTGTCAAACTTCATTAATTTAATCAAAGACTAGGTTTGGAAGACTTCCTGTCAGAGCTTGTGCCAGATTTACCCACAGCAGGGAAGAATATTTATCAGTTTTATCCCAGGAAAAATAGGCTTATGTAATTATTAGGAGAGCTTAAAGAGAAACCGTGACCAAGAATTGAACTTCATCCCAATCAGTAGCTGATACCCTCTTTCCCATGAGAAATATATTCCTTTTCACAAACAGACCATCAGGGGGCGCTGTATGGCTGATATTGTGGTGAAACCCCTCCCACAAACTCTGAGGACCATGGTCCTGGCAGTTTCCTGTCTGTGAATCTTGTTGCATTGTGGGAAATAGCTGTTGACAGCTGTTTCCAACTGCCAAAAAAGCAAGCAGCAGCTACATCACCTGCCAGCAGTAAAAATGTCACCATGTGATAAATGTCAGAATGTAAATCAGGGAGAGGAAAGATTTTACAATGGGCAAACACTGACTAAATCATTTATACATAATTATTGTAAAAATGAAGCACTTTTTATATTACATTATTTTCACCTCTTTTAAGCTGAAGCAACTGTACAACTTTTCTGCTTAGTGCCTGCTATCACAGTTGTTTACCTGATCGATCAACTTGGAGTGTTTCATTATTATTATTTTTATTATCATTTTGAGTGCCTATATAGCACCGACATCTACCGCATCGCTGTGTATACAAACTCTCATTCTTGTGTGTAAAGCTATCTACCCACACGTCACGTTTTTCCTGATGACCAGCGATTTTTTTTTTTTAACCCTGAGCGGTCATTTCCACGATAATGCGACGTGGGTACAGTCACACGACCACATGAATGTCGCTTAGCGTCGAGCCACAATACTGACCATCACATCTGATCGCTAAGATCCCGGATGACTCCTGTGCAAAGTACCGCGATCGCTTGAAGTCTCGTTCACTCCCGACGTGTAGCATAACGTCGTGCGTACCTGCCGGCAGGAAGAAGCGCTGCTTGACGACCGTTGTCAAGGGGACATCGTAGGACCCGTTGGGCGGTGAGTACAGGGCCTTAGACCACATTAACACATGGGAGAGGTCATTTAGGAGCCTGAGCTGTGGCAGTACAGCAAGCAGCTTCACTGTGGCCTGGCCATCCTGACGGAAGGTTAACACTGGAAAACATACAGGTAAAAACACCAAAACAATGAAAGCTGATCCCAGCTGGTAAAACTTTCTCAGTTCCTGTAAGGATTTCAGATACCAATGCATATTTGTGACTGGTTCATTTTTTAAAGGCCTTCCCTGCAGTACAAGTAACACCCACCCTCCACCAATACTTTGTTATTCTCTGCTTTCCTTCAGGCTTTGAAAACTGTTTCAGGTCCCCCAAGATGTTCTTGGAAATGTGAAAACTTTCCATGAGTTCTATATTTGGATTTTCTCAGCTCGGCATGGAGCAACCTTCATCTTTGTGTGATGTTTTATCAGCACCTGTGCAGCATCCGGGCTGCACAGACCTCTGATTAATCCCTTACTGGCAGAGAAGTGGGCAAGACTGTAAAAAGAGGCTCCTGTAGGTAGAACGATAAAATATTTCTAGGACATTACGAAGGGTAGAAATCCTGGTGAGAGAAGTGTATTTACTCCTCGTACTACAGCCTTACCAACCGCTTAAAGCGGACTTCCAGTGAAAAAAATCAAACCCACGTTATTAGCACAGGCAGCAGAAGCTATAACTGTAGGAGGAAAAATGTTTAAAAACTGACCACTTGTGCCATAAAATCCAAGTTGTACTGATTAGCCACGCCCTCTTTCAGGAAAAACTGCCATGGCAGTTTTCTATCTTTGCCTAGACTAATAAGAGATTGTGGGTAGAAGGTGCCTCATAGTGTGGCCCGAGGGGTCCTCTGCTTCTACCTGTGCCACTGAGCCAGCCTATCTCAGAGAGGAGACGTGCCAGCCTCATTATGTTGCATTCCGCAGCTGCTACAATTTCTTCCCTGCTGCTTGAAGTGGACCTGAACTCTTGCACAGGACAGAAGGAAAACCGAGAGAAATGCACCCTCTACGTATTTAGAGTCCAGACCAGATTTTAGATGCAAGAAATGCGGTCTCCAAGCTAACGGAAATAACTACTGACAAGCATATTCACTACGCACCTTTCTTTTGTAGTGAAGCTGATTTTGGAGATAAGCTTGTTGATCGTATACAGATGATAAACATGTTCGAAATGTGAACTATTTGGACTTACAGTGGAGCCTTTAGAAGCCTTATCTAGAGATGTTGAATGTGCACACTGATGCAGCTGGTGTGGCCCTCTGGCGAAAGGTCCATACAAATGCAAATGAATGCAAGTTTCCTATCGTATAAATGCATTAAAATAAAGACATGAAGGACACAGTCCTCTTGAGCATATGAAGAGTCTGCCTTTGTATGACTGTTATTGTCATCGTTTGATTTGCCATGTTAATATTCTATCTTCTAACTGATGTCATTTGAATGATAACTTCTGTATATTGCCATGTTGCTATGTGTTGCTCCTTTTAAAAAGAACACTAACTCAATAAAACTTTTGAAACATAAAAAAAAAAATGTGAGCTTTAGTGAGCTTTAAATTATATCTTTTATTATTTGTTTATTTTTTTTTTCATTTCTTCTATTCGCTGTACCTTGTACAATGTTCCAGTAAAAGCTCTTATGAACCGGAGAATAGGCTCGAAAAATATACCAGAAAAATAGAGTGAGAAAAAGAAAAAGTTATTTCATTGACCTTTGTACTAAACGCGGTCCACACATTGATAGGCTGCTGATGGATAAACTTGTACACACTTTACATATGAAGTCATGGGGGTGACTTTGAGCTATCCTAATATATCATTCCTCTTATGATGATGCTGGTTAATGTATGCTGATGGGTCAGGGCTGCTCAGAGTTAGGGCAATGTTAAATCGGGAGGCTTAAAATAAATGGGAATAATACAGACGCTATGATGAGATGGATTCGGAGGTCAGCGCTTGTATCTTGTGCTCACTTTGATGTACAGATCCCCGAGCTTATTGTCTGCCTCTCGGAAAATATTTCTAAAGCCCCGTAATAGCTCAAGACGTGAGATTTCCTATGAAATAATGGTCTTCTGTGCTGCAGAGCTGGCTTAGCGGAGACTGCTTCCGGTCTGGACTTAAACGGGAACTGGGATAAAAATATTTAACTTTGGAAATTTGTCTTCTGTAGGCTGCAGTTTGCCGAGACCCAAAAGCAGGAAGTACTGCTAGTAATGCCTGTTGCATAGCTCTCAACTGTCCCTCTTTTAATACAATATAAAAGCTTGGCGGATGAGCTTTTTGTCCCTTGGCCTTCTAAAGGACTAGAGGACATGATCTGTGCATGAAGGAAAAAACGTTTCAGCCATTTATTTAGGAAAGGGTTCTTTACAGTAAGAGTGATTAAGATGTGGAATGCATTGCTACAGGAAGTAGTTATGGCAAATTCTATATCTGCATTTAAAGGAGGCTTAGATGCTTTCCTTGCATTGAAAGACTTCCATGGCTATAATTACTGTGCCCAGTGGTGTTGATCCAGGGATTTTATCTGATTGCCATCTGGAGTCGGGAAGGATTTTTTTCCTTTTTGGGGCTAATTGGACCATGCCTTGTAAGGGTTTTTCGCCTTCCTCTGGATCAACAGGGATATGTAAGGGAGCAGATTGGTGTTGTACTTTGTTCTCTGGTTGAACTCGATGGACGTTTGTCTTTTTCCAACCCAAATAACTATGTAACTATGTAATGTACTGTGAAAATGAACCATGATAGAATGGCTGAAAACTGAGAAATAATGATTTAAAAAAAATCTTCTTATACCTTTTAAAATTAAATAATTTTTCGCAAAATACCACCCAAAGAAAGCCTAATTTGTGGTGGAAAAAAAAACTATAAATAGATAATTTGGGTGTGATAAATAGTGAGGAAGTTATTGGCTAATGAATGGGAGGCGCATGGCGTGAAAATTGCTGTGGATTTTAAGGGGGAAAAAACTGTGGTTATTAAGTGGTTAAACAATACCAGTTGCCTGGCAGTCATGCTGATTTCTTTGGCTGTAGTATTGTCTGAATCACACACCTGAAACAAGCATGCAGCTAATCTTGTCAGATTTTTGTCAGAAACACCTCATTTGCATGATTGTCTGAGGTCTAGGAATAAAAGTATTAGAGGTAGAGAAGAGGATCAGCATGATAGCCAGGGACAGTCCCTCTTTGGGAACCCAATCTCTCTGTCCCTCTTTCTTCCTGATTTGTCCCTCTGTCAGGACTGATGGGGAGATCTATGTAAATGTATTTTTTTCTACTGAAAAATGTGTTTGACTCTAAACTTTATTCCCATCCTTTAAATTGATATACTGTATTTCTTTTTTTCAAATGTTAATATGAAGGAAAATGAACCAGGATAGAATTTACCAGTGTGGTTTGAATTATAAAACAACATAATTTTCTTATGAAACCTTTATGATATGCGTGATTAGGGGTGTGCCAGGGGCGTGATTAGGAGTATGTAAGGGGTGTGGCTTAAGTGTACCTCTTTCTTATCTCAAAACAATATGCTGTTGTGTTCATCTAACCGGAGACTGCTATCTCCTACTGAACTGCTATGCGTCTCCAGTCAGGTTTCAGACACGCCTCTTGGACCCGTTTGTCAAGAACCGGCCCGCGGCACGCCTGCGTATACGGTTCCCGACTGCGGGTTTGACCAGATTAAGCGGGGAACAGCCTTATTTAAGCTACAAACAAGGCTGGAACCCCTCAAAACACCTCTCACTGCCACCACTAGCGTTGCTAGACACTTCCACTCTGCTGTCGAGTCCTCAGCGCGCACTCCGCGTTTTCGTATTTGGGTCAGCTTTGCGCTTAGGCCAAATACGGGAACGCCACGCACCCACACACACACACAGTTGCAATCTTACACTGTCGTGAAGCAAAGACCCACTAACAGTCGTTCCGAACGATACTGTTAGCTACTCGCACTGGCGTTGTTCGTACGTTGGGTCAGCTGCGCGCTTAGGCCAACGTATGACAAACGCCCCCACACACAATGCAATTACAATTTCCTACGGTAGTGTTGCTCAAGCGTACAATTAGGCATGAACTTATACACGGTTACACTTCAGTCTCTTCTAGGCTATGAGTGTTAGTTTAGTACGGCAGAAGTCAAACTTATTAAATAATAATTTAATATTCCAGAAAAAACATAGAACAGTGCAGAACTGAATATATACAAAAAGATTACAAAAAAACAAAGTAAAAATAGTTACAAGATAAAATGTACAAAGATAACACACACGGATATTTGCGTAAAAATAAACGGGGGAAAAAAGAACGTTACCAGCTTAGGTTAGAACGTTGTTTGACGGGAGGACGCCGTTTCGACCAGGAGTCGCGATCCTCCCTAGCTATTCGCTACCTCCGAGAGAAGATGGTCACTAGGCATTTGCCTCTGCTTTTTATACTCTGAGCTACGCCTGGAGGCTGCAACTTACTTGGGGAGGGGAGGAACTAGGTTTTAATTAAATCTCAGACATATTCCATTTCCAGGTAAAAGTCTACTATACATCAAAGATTGTGAAGTTAGGCTTTCAACTCCAGGTGAAAACTTGATTAAGGCGTTTTCCTGTCTCCGTTCTCAGACATAAATGGGATTTCCAGAGATCCACATACATGAAAAGGGTACTATAGCACACACACAAAACAAAAGACTTCCTTCACTTCCAATCTCCCCAGGTTACAGGTGACAATTGATTAAGGCTTTCACATTGCAGCAGGATGTCCTGTGTGATAGGTGACTGGTCGTATTCACTGAAGACCTCTTTAGATGCAAATGTAGGTCTAGTGACCCACCCACACAAATACAGGAACAGTCAATGAATCTAGCCTGCATCTCTACACCTTTGACATACCACAGCAGATATAAAAATGGGAAAATGAAAATATATTACTGTATTATCCTTAACAGCATCAGCACCCCAATATATCTCCACACCTCCGCCGTTAACTTGGTGCAAGGCAGACGATCTTCCCAGATCATCCTGCCAGCACCTACACTGTTGGTTCTGCTTGACGGGACAGCCCGTCCGCATTCCCATGATTGCTCCCCTTCCAGATGGCGCTGGCAGGTGAATCTAACGCATCATCCTGCCAAAGCCTACATTGACGGCCTGGCCGGGTGGGGAAACCCTTTAGCATCCTCAGGAGGGTTCCCCACCTGTCAGTTAGCTCCAAGCTACACGACTGGAAAGCTAGGTCAGGTTGCTGCAATGTGTCGTTGCCCTTGGCAACCTGACGTAACCAACCAGGGGAATGTGGGTCAGTGGCGACCGTGAATTCGCAACCATAGAGACTGTGCTGCAACTGGGGAAGGGTTCCAACCGTCGCTACACGCACTCTCTCTATAGTGGCAGGAGCTATCTCTCGGTCCCTTTGGGGAACGAGTATCTGCCGGTCTGCCTCCTCCACTTCGGACAGCTCCGAGGGAATAACTTCCCAGAACCCTCTCAACCTGCCCCTCCCAGCTGGTGACCTGCTGGCTAGCCCCCTGAGCTCTTCCAGGCTGCTGTCAAATCGAACAGCCCCAGAGAGCTCAGTGCTGCCTGTCACACATTCTAGGAAGGCTGCAGACGGAGAGGCTCCTGGGCCATCCGGGCCAGGTTCCGAATTGGATGTGGCTGACCCAGCAACATTTGCCACTTCGGTGGACAGTCCCTCTGCTGTAGACCCGCTAGCACTGCGGGTTACCACTGCAGCTGAGGGAGTGCCCACCTTACACACATCATAAATCACGTCACATTTTGTCTTAAAACCATCTGAAGGGGAAAGATCTGGCCTGGTGCCGTCTGCCCCTTCAGTGGACAGTCCATCTGCTGCAGCCCAGCGAGCGCCGCTGGTTACTCCGGCAGCTGACGGAGTGTCCACATGACACACAGCATTATGTAGCACAACACATATGCCATCAGCATTATCATCCCTACATATATTGTCATTTGGGACATCACATAAAACCTCCACATTATCTGTATCATTACACACATTGCTACTCAGCACTTCACAATTATCATCAACAGTTCCTGCATCGATCGCCTCGATAGTCCGTGCGTCATAAATGACATCATCAGTTTCTGCATTCTCTGTGTCAACAGGTCCCACTCCAGGCCTAGGCACTGGAGACTCACTAGGGCTGGCTCCTAGTACACAGTCCATAGCCCCTGGGGCCTCTCCAGCACTCCCCACTTGCACAGCATTATCAAACAGTACCTTGCAAGAGTCCAGAACTTCTGCTGGGGATGCAGGCTCCACAGGGTTTGGAGTAGGCTCATACCGGGCCACTAACCGTCCCAGGTCAGTACCCAGCAAAACGTTGGTGGGGATTTTGTCAGTTACCCCAACTTCTTTCAGTCCGCTGCCGGCCCCCCAATTCAGGTGGACCAAGGCGGTGGGTATGGCTGGGGTGACACCCCCAATTCCTCTGACAGCAATCATTTTCCCAGGTATGTACTGCTCCGGGTTCACAAGCTGGGGATGTATGAGAGTCACTTCTGCTCCAGTGTCTCTCAGCCCAGTGGCAACTGTACCCCCAACCGTGACAAGCTGCAGATTCTCTGCATAGCCAGTAGCATTCCTGGTAGCACACAAAGCCGTTGGGACTTCACTGGGGTTTGAGGCCTCACTGGATTTTGGGGCCTCCCTCTTCCTCTCTGGGCAAGTCGTGCGGATATGACCCACCCTGTCACATACAAAGCATTTCCGAGTGTCAGGTTGCTTGAATCCAGGAGACAGCGGTGCTTGCCTCCTCTGGGTGCTGGGTGAAACCGGTTTAGCCATCTGTTCTCCTCTCCAGCTGGGTGTAGTAGTCCTCCGGGACTCAGGTGCTCTATGGGCGGTGTAGGCATCGGCCATTTCCGCAGCCTCATCCACTGTCTTTGGTTCTCGATCCAGCACAAACAGCCGGACCTCAACAGGACAGGTGTGTAGGAACTGGTCTTTTATCATCAGCTCCTTCAGGGCATCCAAGGTTTCAACTGACAGTCCTTTTAGCCACTGCTGGAAGGCAGTGCGCAGGTTGCACGCGTGATCCAGGTAACTGTCATTAGGACCTCGCTGCACTGTCCTGAAACGTTTTCGATACACCTCTGGCGTGAGGTGGTATCGTGCAATGATGGCTTTCTTAATTGCCTCAAAGTCTGTTTCTTCCTCCTGGGGGAGACTCACAAACGCCTCCAGGGCCTTGCCTCTCAGCCCTGGGGTGAGGTATCTTGCCCACTGCTCACGGGGCACCCCATACTGCCGACAAGTCCTTTCAAACCCCTGTAGGAAAGTGTCTATGTCAGAGTCCTTGTCCATAGCGGGGAACTTATCCAGGGGGATTCTGTGGACTCGCTCACCTTCGCGTTCTGCGGGTCCAGCAGACCGGTTCTGCTGCTGAAGTTTAGCCAGCTCCAGCTGGTGTTGCCGTTCAGCTCTTCCCTCCTCTGCCCGGAGTCTGTCCCTCTCGGCCTGGAGTCGCTGGGCAGCTTGTTCCCTCTCTGCTTGCCGATGTTCCAGAATCAGCTTTAGGCGCAGTTCGGGCTCAGCCGAACCTAGTAGCTGTAGGTCGGCTTCCAGAGATGTCATCTCCGTGTTAGGTGGATCACCCAGGACATCGTCTCCACTCGCATCCTGTGGCGGGAGCGATTCCTCCTCTGGCGTGTCGTGAGCTGCATCTGCTGACGTTGAAGCACGGGCTCGTTCTGCCTCATCATGCTCCTCGAGCGCACGAAGCAACTGCTCCTTAGTCTGGCCGCTCACCGTCTCGATGCCTTTGTGCTCACACAGGTTGAGTAGTATCTCTTTGTTTTGCCTTGCATAGCTGGATGCTTTCTGAGCCATCGTGTTGCACAAAATAAAAAGAAAAAAAAAAGGGGGGGAGGGAAAGCAAACACCAAGTGTGTATCTTTGAACAAAAAAAAAAAACGTATATAGATTCTGCACTGAGTAGACTTCTGTAGGCTAGTTGCTTCTAGCAAGCTTCCAGCCTTTAGTACTCAGAATAGCGAGCTAAACTGCGTACTAATGTACTAAACGATCCCACCACTGCCAGCCAATTATGTCAAGAACCGGCCCGCGGCACGCCTGCGTATACGGTTCCCGACTGCGGGTTTGACCAGATTAAGCGGGGAACAGCCTTATTTAAGCTACAAACAAGGCTGGAACCCCTCAAAACACCTCTCACTGCCACCACTAGCGTTGCTAGACACTTCCACTCTGCTGTCGAGTCCTCAGCGCGCACTCCGCGTTTTCGTATTTGGGTCAGCTTTGCGCTTAGGCCAAATACGGGAACGCCACGCACCCACACACACACACAGTTGCAATCTTACACTGTCGTGAAGCAAAGACCCACTAACAGTCGTTCCGAACGATACTGTTAGCTACTCGCACTGGCGTTGTTCGTACGTTGGGTCAGCTGCGCGCTTAGGCCAACGTATGACAAACGCCCCCACACACAATGCAATTACAATTTCCTACGGTAGTGTTGCTCAAGCGTACAATTAGGCATGAACTTATACACGGTTACACTTCAGTCTCTTCTAGGCTATGAGTGTTAGTTTAGTACGGCAGAAGTCAAACTTATTAAATAATAATTTAATATTCCAGAAAAAACATAGAACAGTGCAGAACTGAATATATACAAAAAGATTACAAAAAAACAAAGTAAAAATAGTTACAAGATAAAATGTACAAAGATAACACACACGGATATTTGCGTAAAAATAAACGGGGGAAAAAAGAACGTTACCAGCTTAGGTTAGAACGTTGTTTGACGGGAGGACGCCGTTTCGACCAGGAGTCGCGATCCTCCCTAGCTATTCGCTACCTCCGAGAGAAGATGGTCACTAGGCATTTGCCTCTGCTTTTTATACTCTGAGCTACGCCTGGAGGCTGCAACTTACTTGGGGAGGGGAGGAACTAGGTTTTAATTAAATCTCAGACATATTCCATTTCCAGGTAAAAGTCTACTATACATCAAAGATTGTGAAGTTAGGCTTTCAACTCCAGGTGAAAACTTGATTAAGGCGTTTTCCTGTCTCCGTTCTCAGACATAAATGGGATTTCCAGAGATCCACATACATGAAAAGGGTACTATAGCACACACACAAAACAAAAGACTTCCTTCACTTCCAATCTCCCCAGGTTACAGGTGACAATTGATTAAGGCTTTCACATTGCAGCAGGATGTCCTGTGTGATAGGTGACTGGTCGTATTCACTGAAGACCTCTTTAGATGCAAATGTAGGTCTAGTGACCCACCCACACAAATACAGGAACAGTCAATGAATCTAGCCTGCATCTCTACACCTTTGACATACCACAGCAGATATAAAAATGGGAAAATGAAAATATATTACTGTATTATCCTTAACAGCATCAGCACCCCAATATATCTCCACACCGTTAGCAAGACAAGACAATTCAGATGAACTGCATAAAGGGAGGTTTACTTTTGCAACATTGCTGAAGCAGTGAGTTGAAAAGTTGCTGTAAAACACGGTTTGTTTGGATGTATAGTAATGTGTAATATTTAACCACTTAGGGCCCTTTTCCACCTGCAATCGCAATTGCTGAATCGCAAAACCGGCGATTCCCCCGACGTTTGCGGCCGCGATTTTGCTATGCTATGCACTGCATAGCAAAATCGCGGCAATTATCGCTCCGCCGCGCGTTCGCGTTCCCGACAAAAGCGAATCGCGGTAGTGGAAATGACCTACCGCGATTCCTATGTTAAAAAGCAAACCGTAGCGATTGTAAAATCGCTAGCGGTTTGCGGTTTTGCGATTCAGCCAGCGCTGGTGGAAAAGGGCCCTTAAGCCCACAGGGTTGAAATTTTTTTGCATCTGAGCAACTTTCACCTCTCATTTATTTGCCAATAACTTTATCACTATTCATCACAATGGATTGAACTATATCTTGTTTTTTCCACCACCAATTAGGCTTTTTGTGGGTGATACATTTTGCTGAAAATTAATTTATTCTAAATCCATTTTAACAGGAATATTAAGAAAGAAATGGAAAAAAATCATTATTTATCAGCTTTTGGCCAATATAGTTTGAAATTCATTATATATGCTCAGCGCAGAGTCCAAAAACAAAAGACGAGTCTTCAACAAAGGATAAAAGCAGGCAAATCTCCACCACAATAAATATTGGGTTCACGGCACAGCTCTGCAATCATGGATACCCAAAAAAGGAAAGAGGCTTACCAGCTGGTGACAACCCACATTATAAGGTTGTATCAACGCTTTGGTAGGACATCAGGAAGCAACAGTCTGTTCAGGATCCACCAATTCAGCAATGATTCATCTCACGAATGGATATCAGTAAACATCATAAAAAACAAACAAACGGCAACTCTAAGTGTAAACCGTTTAATATAGAGTTTTCATAGTAAAAACAGCTTAAAAATAGCATAAAAATAGCATAAAAACAACTTACATAGCACTTTCACGGTTTATCTATTGGAATGCCCTTGCGGTCTAAAATATGTGGGTAGAACTACCAGATCCTTTAAGGAAAGACTGGGGGAACACATCTACCTGATCAGTAAGGGATCTATGGGACATCCAGTACCCAAACATTTTGCTACCACACATCATAAGGACCCTTCCCTTTTGAAATACTGCGTTATAGATAGCATTAAGAAAAACTTGAGAGGCCAAAATCGGGTTAGAGATGTCTCACGACTAGAAACCGAATGGATCTTTAAACTGCGAACACTACGCCCAGATGGGCTGAATGTTGAACTGGACGTAAATTGTTTTATTAATAATTCATAATTTTTATGACTGTTTATAATTTTTGATACTTTTACTGTAAATGCATTTTAACAGGAAGAATAAGAAAAAAACAGAAAAAAATCATTATTTCTCAGTTTTCAGCCATTATAGTTTTAAAATAATACATGCCTCCATAATTAAAACTCACGTATTGTATTTGCCCATATGCCCCGGGTATTACACCGTTAAAATTATGTCCCTATCACAATGTATGGCGACAATATTTTATTTGGAAATAAAGGTGCATTTTTTTCAATTTGCGTCCATCACTATTTAGAAGCCCATAATTTATTAAATCATATTGATATACTCCTTTGACATGCATATTTTAAAAGTTTAGACCCTTAGGTAACTATTTGTTTGTTTTTTTTTTTTTATTATTGTAATTTTTTTTTTTAATTTAAACTTGTATGTGGGTATTTTTTGGTGTGGGAGGTAAACAGGGTCTTTTTTTAATGTATTTAAATGTATTTATTTAATACTGTGTGTTTTTGGTGCAATTTGCTATTTGGCCACAAGATGGCCACAATCAAAAAGTCCTGGGAGCGATCGATCTCGCTCCCAGGCAGAAGAAAGGAGACCAGAGCTCAGAAAAGCCCCAGCTTTTCTCCGGGGGGGGGGGGGGGGGCGTTCAGCGAAAGGGATTTATAATCCCTTTCACTGATCGGTGGGCTAGCGGCCAGCAGTGGGGGCGCGCACGGGGGGCCCGCGGAAGCACGCGCGACCCGCGGGAGTGCGCGCAGCCTAACTGGACGAAAGTTTTCGTCCAGTTAGGCTTAAGTGGTTAACACCCATGTACTTTATTTGCCAATTTGTCCTGCTTATTACACCATTTAAATTATGTCCCTATCACAATGTATGGCGCCGATTTTTATTTGGAAGTAAAGGTGCAATTTTTCAATTTGCGTCCATCACTATTTACAAGCCCATAATTTAAAAAAAAATATATTAATACACTCCTTTGACATGCATATTTATAAAGTTCAGACCCTTAGGTAACTATTTTTTTTTTTTTTGGTTTTTTTTATTATTGTAAATTTTTGTTTTGTTTTTTTTTATTAAAAATTGTATGTGGGTAATTAGTGGTGTGGGAGGTAAACAGTAATTTTTAATGTAAAAAGTGTGCCTGAATAATGTTAAATGCATGTGGGTGTAGTTTTACTATTTGGCCACAAGATGGCCACAGTCAAATAGTCCTGGGAGCGATCAAGCTCGCTCCCAGGAAGAAGAAAGAAGATCCGTAACTTTTTGGAACCAGAAAAGCTGCAGCGTCTGGAGAGACGCTGTCGGCTTTTCTCCAGGGGTATGCGATCGGTGAAAGGGATCTATAATCCCTTTCACTGTTCGCCGAGCTAACGGCCGGTAGCGGGAGCACGCACGGGGGGGGGGGGTGCGAGAGCGCGCGCGACCTGCGGCAGTGCGCGCAGCCTAACAGGACGAGAAATTTCGTCCAGTCAGGTTGAAGTGGTTAAAGCTATAGACTTTCTATATACACTAGCGGTTCTGGATGCTTGCCTTGCTTACAAGGGCAAAAAGGGTTAATTTTCATATTCAGTAGTGGTGCATTGTGGGTAACCACAAACGTTCACTTATAGCTGAATTATTGCAGATTTCTTCTACTAAACGCTCCTACTTGCATGGGAGGGCGGTAGATCCTAAAAAACCCTAGGGCTGGTTCACACAGACGTTTTGCTGGCATTAAACGCAGCATTTTAAAAGTAAAGTTTTTTAGGATCTACCGCCCTTCCATGCAAGTGAATGGGAGCGTTTAGTAGAAGCTTTTGCAGGCTTTCATAAAAGCCTGGCAGTTGATCCCAGTGTCTCGGCTCATCTCAAAAGCAACATGCAGCTTCTAGAAGGCGTTTGAAAAACAGCCAGCAAAGGCCACTGAAAGCCCATAAAAGCCCAGCCTTTCCAAATACTTCCTGTAAAAGCCACCAAAAGCCCAGAAAATGCAACGCTCTCTTAAGAGCCTTCAAAAGCCATTAAAAGCTAAGCTGGCATTGTTGAAAAAGAAAAATACAGCATTTGAACGAGACACTGAGCAGAAGGCCATGGGAACCAGCCCTAAAGGAGGCAAATTTCATCAAGCTTTGGATGTATAGGATTCTTTTTTTTTTTTTTTTTTTTTTTTTACCCAGTGTTGGCGTTTGGAATCAGGGTTTCCTCATCTGATTGCAACACCAAGATTACCTGGGATAATGGTGTTTTCACTTTCAAGGGAACCTAAAGCGAGAGGAGTATGGAGGCTGACATATTTTTTTCCTTTCAACCTCCTTAGCGGTAATCCGAGTCAGGCTCGGGGTGGAAATCCACAGCTCAGAGCAGTAATCCCGTGCCTGAGTGAGTTATATGCAGGACCTGCTGCAGATCTTTCTGTGATATGTTTTTTTTCTTCTTGTTTTCAGGGTCTAAAAGTTTGTGGAAAAATTGCACCACTTTTAGACCCCAAAACTGGAAATAATCATAACGCCAGGGAGGTTAAACAATACCAGTTGCCTGACAGTCCTGCTGATCTCTTTGGCTTCAGTAGTACCTGAATCCCATACCTGAAACAAGCATGCAGCTAATCTTGTCAGATTTTCGTCAGAAACACCTGTTCTGCTGCATGCTTGTTCAGGGTCTATGGCTAAATGTATTAGAGATCAGAAGGACTGCCAGGCAACTGGTATTGTTTAAAAGGAAATAAATAGGACAGCCTCCACATCCCTCTCGCCTCAGGTGTAGTTTAATTACTTTTAACATGCGCTGTGGCCACTTCTGAAAGATGCTTCAAACACTTAAGTGCTGTAGAAGTCTGGGAAGTGGATGGATTTCCCATCATGTAACTCCTAGTGTTGCAGGATCATCTGTGATAGTAGTTGTGTCTGTGGCACGAAGGTCCCATCTGTGTTTTTCTGTACGCTGAACAAACTGTTTTGGTATTAGTGGAGCTAGCAGAAGCCATATTGTGCTTGTAACTGACTTATGTATGATGACACTTATCTGTTTGTCATCGGAGGCACTGCGACAGCCGCCGGGACACACGCACAAAGCAGCAGCTGTAGCTATTCATCTGCCATGCTGGGAGCCGGTAGCTGGTGATGAGACGTGATGGGTGTCATTCCTCAGCTGCTGAAAACCTAAAAAGCCCATCATTGCTATCCTTTATCTAATGCCTTCATCCTCTGTGCTGCTGTACATGAGGTACAAACGTGGATGTATAATACATATACACACAAGACAAATACATACACAGGTAGCAATAGTGCAGTGGCTAAGAACATAGATCAGGCATAGCTCCCAACTGTCACTCTTCCAGAGAGACAGTCCCTCTGTTACTCTTTCTTCCTCATTTGTCCCTGTTTCAAGACTGATGTTCATATATATATATATATATATATATATATATATATATAGAGAGAGAGAGAGAGATTTTACTTTAAAGTGAACCTCCAGACTAAACATCTACTCAGCAGCACTGAAAAGGCTTGGTGTTTCTTTAGCAGTTTCACAGCATCAGAACTTAGTTTTTCTTACCCAAGCCTCATTTTTAGCTGCACAGAAGAAAACTGCCCGGGCATTTTTGCCAATAATGCTGTGCAAAGCATAATGGGATTTCTGATGTTGTTCTCTTTCTGCGGTTTTGGTGCAATTTTTTTTTTAATTTGAGATTTTAAGTCTACCGCGCACTGCTGGGAGGGGTGATCAGGACACAGGACAGTGGAACCGAGTCTTATGCTCCCTATCACCTCCTTTCAACCAAAAAGATGGCTGCCCCCATGAAAAAGATGACTGCCCCATGAAAAAGATGGCTGCCCCATTAAATCACAAACATATGCCTGTTCTTTTAAAGCGGGGTGGGTAAGAGATAATATTACCTATCTATTTTAATTAACAGAACTAATGTAACTTAATGACAGTATGTTTGTTTAGGCTGAGGTTCCCCTTTAAGCACTGTGTCAGTCAAAGGGACCCTGAGCAGAGGGGTAAATTGAAAATCTGGACTTACCTGGGGCTTCCTCCAGCCCTCCGTAACCCGCGAGATCTCCCAGTGTCCTCTTGGACCCGCTGACGGCTCCGGTAATCTGGCGACTTCAGCTTAAGTCGCGGATGCGTACCCCTGTCATCACGCCAATCACCATAAGCGTCCTGCACATGCGCGGTTCTTTAAAGACTGAAGCGCACATGCGGCTTACGGCGACTGGCGACTTCAGCTGAAGTCGCCGGATTACCTGAGCTGCCAGCGGGACTATTGAAGTGAGGAAGAGTATTCCGGGGCACCTCGCGGGTTACAGGGGGCTGGAGAAAGTTCCAGGTAAGTCCAGATTTTCAATTTACCCCTCTGCTCAACGCCCCTTTAAAGTCGGGCTCACGGTATGCTGGAGCGGTAACTTATCCATTGCGTTGTAATACAGAAAGTGAACAGAGGCACCAACAGGATAAATTATGCTAAAAACTTTAAAATTGTGAGGGAGGCAGCGGTGGACTTACCTCCCTGAAGTAGACATGAAACTGTCAGTTTTTCAAAAATATAGATTAATTAACATACTCTAAAAACAGCTCTGCAACGTGTTTCGTAGGTACAGTCCTGCTTCATCAGGCAATAAACAAAGGCGTATCTAACAGTCATATGTCATAACCATGCCAAGCACCTCTGTCAGACCTCTACTCCGGGGAGGTAAGTCCACCGCTGCCTCCCTCCCAATTTTAAAGTTTTTAGCATATTTTATCCTATTGGCAACTCTGTTCACCTTCTGCGATACCTGTGTCCACCCCTAGTGGAGGGGTGATTTACCCCCTTTTTCTGATCTACAGAGAGCGACTTCTTAATCCTGATTGGGGACCAGGGCCGGATTTAGTCCAAGGCCACCTAGGCCATGGCTTAGGGCACCACAGGAGCAAGGGCACCAAAGCAGCATACTAACCTGGTGCAGTATTTGCAAGCTTGCAAATGCTGCAATGCAGGGAGATCAGGTGAGCGCGGTACTCTGCTGCTAGCCACCTGTGCAGCAGCCACTTTACTCTCTGTGCACGTTTGCATTGTGGCCGGCGGCTATGGACTTGGGCTGTTTTGAAGACGGGACGGAAAGGAAGAGGAAGCTTCTGCACTGGAGACAAGTGGAGAAATGAGTGACGCTGCTGGCTACCTATACTGAAAGGGGGGTGGGAAAAGGAGGGATTTAGGGAGTCATCTGGCTACCTATACTGGAGGGAAGGGGGGGGAGAGGTCATTTGGCTACCTATACTGGAGGGAAGGGGGAGGGGTCATCTCGCTACCTATACTGAAAGGGGGAGGGGGGTGGCTGGTGACAGTGGCCTTGGGCGGTAAACAGTACAAATCCAGCCTTGGTGGGGACAGGTCTTAATCTCCCCACCTGCCTGTACAGTGGTTGCCTATCAGGTAACCCTGGTTTGTGAGTATTATTCTACTTACTTACACTATCCACCTTATCCAATACATACTACACTATATTGGGCTCTCTGTGTCTCCTCCTTTTGTATTGCATTGTAATGCATCTGTTTTGGTTGTCCATTGTTGTCGGTGGATATCTGCATTGCTAGGCATTGGGTGTGTGTTCTGACAGACGGGGGATAACAGTGCTTATTATTATTAGAGCTGGAACCCACTAGAGTGTTTTTTTGAGTGTTTAGGGAGCGCTTTAAATCGCTAGCGATTTTCCTAAACGCAATCGCAGGACATGCAGCATTTTGGGAGCGTTTTGTAAAGTATATAAGCGCTGGCAAATCGCTCATGGATCGCTACACATTGCGATTTGTGTGCGATTTTAAATTTCGGCAAACTGTAAAAAAAATTATAATTTGAAAGGACCAATCAAAATTAAAATCACTAATCGCAAATCGCTATCACAATCGCTGGCAAAAAGCTTACACTTTTAAAATCGCTCCCAAAATCACAGGAAAATGTTCATGAAATCTCTTACAAAACGCTAATTAAAAACGCTAGCGATTTGTAGTAGGTTTCAAGCCTTAGGAGCATACAGTCACGTCACTAACTCTCACACAGTGTAGCTCACAACCTAATCCCTACCATACAGATAGTCTTATGTCATTTTGAACAATGCACTAAATAATACCAGTTGCCTGGTTATCCTGCTGATCCTCTGCCTCTAATATTTTCAGCCATAGACCCTGAACAGGCATGCAGCAGATCAGATGCTCCAGATCTAGAAGTTCTACAAGATTAGCTGCATGCTTCCTTTTTGTGTGCGATTCTGACTCTACTGAGCAGAAAGATCAGCAGGACAGCCAGGCAACTGGTAATATATAAAAGGTAGTAAATATGGATGCCTCTATATACCTTTCACTTCAGGCGTCCTTTTATTTTCCGGTTTTGACCATCCTGTAATGCATTGAACACATTTCTTCCTTCCTCCGCCTTGTAAACGGAGGGCGCAGCTGTCTAGATAATTTGCAAACAGCATTTCATGGCTTCGGCAGACACAGGGCTCCCCCAGCAGAGGCATAACTTCTAATTGCTGGAGGTAAAGGTTTGTGGCCCGTGAAATGCCTGGTAGACCCCCCAGCCAACCATCCATCAATCACTGCATGGCTGCCTATGCATTGCGAGCTGACACACAGGCCTGTCTGCTCTTTCCGTGTGATCTCTGATCATTCCTGCTTTATCTCCTTGGCACCCCATCCTTTCTCTAACAGATTGCCTGACGACTCCTCTAAGAGCCCTGGTTTTAGTGCAGATCTATCAGGCTTGGCAGTGATCTCCCAGCACACATCTGGCGTGACCTGGTAACCCCTCAGCCCCGCCATCTCTGCTCATCCGCATAGCTCTGCACATTTGCAGCTGATTTTTCTGCTTTTTATGGGGTTTTAATGATGGCGGCTTGTCTAATAGAGTCCGATGAGTCCAGGCCTGCAAGGAATGAGGCATTTCTTTTTAAACATTTATAGCTTTAGATTTATTTTTTTATGGTAATTGGTTTTGTATTGAAATGAAAGCTCACATACAGAAACCTGTCATTTAGAGGAAGGACTGAATACACGGGGAATAAACAGTACTTTGTCCATTATAGGGAGATGATTTTCCATGTTCCAGATTGTTTTAAGGCTCGTACACACGTGCAACTTTTCCGCCCAACTATCGTCCATACTTGGTCTGTAAACATGTAACAAATGACTAGATGAGCGACTGATAACAGGCACTTTGCTCGATCCAACAGGCGGTCCGAATCACGACTGTTGGGCTGATATCGTGTAGTAGGCCATGTGTGTACAAGTCAAATCTCTGCTGGTGTCCTGAAGGTTCCTGCGGTTAGGTAAATGATGCCTCCTCCGGTGCCCGCTCCAGGCTCAGCACTGTGTGCTGATGATGGCCCATGTGGGCCATGATAAAGCTGGGCAATCCTAAAAAGTGCGTCTTATGGTCTGAAAAATACTGTACATGCCAAGCAAGAGTCATCACAACTAATAATAGTAGAGCTTTTCCTTTTAAACCGTTTACTCACAGTAAAACACTTGTTGTCCGGAGCTGTCCAACTCCAGCCTCGGGCTGAGGTCTTCACACACAATTGATGGGACTGAATCAAGAAATATGTGGTTCATAAAGTAGAAGACATTTCTCCCTTTCTCTGTCCACCCTAAACACTGGCATGGCTATAGCCCTTGAGGACTGGAGTTAGACAGCCCTGATGTAGTCTATGTGGTTTTCGGTAAGGCCTGTCAAGCGCAATATGTGGACGGAACCGTTTAAAGACCAATGGGGGAAAATTGCTGTCCTTTTCCCCATCTGTGAGAACATCTGTCACTTCCTGTCTACACAGGAAGTAGGGAACGTCTCCAAAAATAATGGACACAGTGACCATTTTTTATTTTTCATTTTTGGCTGGATGGAGAAGAGTTAAAATCCCTGATTAGTTTTTATTGGCACCCCTCGTTTTCTTTTTCCAGGATTAGTAATTTTTATATTACAGTCAGGAGGTCCTAAGGGCAGGAAATAAGAGAAAATCTCACTGTGAGAATACAGAAGACAGCAGTAATTACCCCCTCCTTCCCTTCCCTCAAAGCAGAAATGTTTGGTGTGCATGTCCACAGCGCTTCTCCTGTAATTCTCTCCAGCCAAGCTCTTGTATCTACCTTATATTCACCATTGGGCAGATGGAAGTACATGTTGTTCAATAACAAAGTTTCAGACATGAGTCCTGAGTGATCCAGTTTCCTTCAACCCCAGGCATCACGATAAAAGAACATTTTTTAATGCTGGAGATTCAATTTCCTCCTGTCTAAGCTGCTGGTACTAGAAAATGCCAGCGAGCCTGTCTCTGAGCCCCAGCATATCCCTCTTCTTTTCCTGCCTTTTCATTCTGTTACCCTGGTCACATCTCTACTGACGCTCCACCAAAGTGCCTCTGAAAAATACAAGACAAGGGCCCATATGCAATTCACTTTTACTCCTAGGTGGTATTTTTTTACTTCTCAATAAAATGCCTTTTTATATCATCAGCAAGCAAGAAAAAACTACTAGAAATAATTTTGACAGTACCCTTTCTTCTACTTTTTGGTACCTTTTCAATTACAGAATGCTGAAAAGTTTCTTTAAATAAAAGATGAAAAATGATCTCCTAGAAGAAAAAGTTCCTGAGTGCATATGGGCCAAGGTGGCTGATCTGTTCCTGAGGATTTTACTGGGTTCATGCTTAAAGGAAACCAAAGCTGATATAAAGAAACCGGTTTATACATACCTGGGGCTTCGTGCAGCCCCACACGCACGGATCGCTCCCACGCCACCGTCCTCAGTCTTCCCGCAGCTCCAATACCGGGTCCTGTCATTTCAGCCAGTCGGAGCCAGTCTACACAGGAGAAGTGCGCCTTCTACACATCTCTCCAGCAGCTGCTGGAGAGATACACAAAGAGCGCACTTCTCTTATGTCAGACTGGCTCCGACTGACTGAAGTGACAGGACCCGGTATTGGAGCTGCGGGAAGACTGAGGACAGCGGCGTGGGAGCGATCCGTGCGTGTGGGGCTGCAGGAAGCCCCAGGTATGTATAAACCGGTTTCTTTATATCAGCTCTGATACACTTTAATGAGTAGATCTCACCTGAGCTGACTTTTGCAAACATTCTCCCATAGACCATCAAGCTTTTGTGCTGTATTGAGAAATAATAATGAGCGTGTTAGATTTGAAGAGAACCAACAGGCACTTTTTTTTCCCCTGCAGTTTCTCCTGGTTTCTGATATTTATAGGAGCTGCCATGTTCCCCCCTCCCCTTCTAGTTGCATTTATTTATCCAGGTGCAGGTGTGCAAGTGTTGAATTGTAAAAAAAATGGCCTGGTTACTATGGGGATTATAAACCTCTCTGGTCCTCAAGTGGTTAAACACCACACATCCATTAAAGAAAATCTGTACTGAAGAAAAAAAAACCTCTGGGGGATACTTACGTTCGGAGGGGGGAGCCTCAGGGTTCCAATGAGGCTTCCCCTGTCCTCCGGTGTCCTGCTAATCCAGCGCTGTGTCCCCCAAAGCAGCGGCGAGGTAAATATTTACCTACTGCGATCCTGAGCAACCCCACTAGCGGCTCTTTGTGTTAAAGCGGAAATAGCCAAACCCGATCGTATCCGCTCTACTGCACTGTCGCGAGTCCTTTTCCGCCTTACCCGAACGAAGAGCCGCCTGGTGCGGCTGCACAGGATCGCAGTAGGTAAATATTACTCCCAAGGTGCACCCTTGTCAGCCTTTGTCGAGGGACTTTCGGGGGAGCCAGCGCTGTATTCCCCCTGGCTTCAGAGGATGGGGAAGCTTCATTGGAACCCTTCCGAGGTAAGTATCCCTCAGAGGGTTTTCTTTTTCAGTACAGAGTCTCTTTAACATGTCGCCTGTGTGTATGCATGTGTATGTGCACTTCGACCCACAAAGCCAGATTTTGACTGTTTTTACCCTTAAAGAGGAACTCCAGTGAAAATAATGTAATAAAAAAGTGCTTGCTTCATTTTTACAATAATTATGTATAAATGATTTAGTCAGGGTTTGCCCATTGTAAAATCTCTCCTCTCCCTGATTTACATTCTGACATTTATCATATGGTGACATTTTTACTGCTGGCAGGTGATGTAGCTGCTGCATGGTTTTTTTGGCAGTTGGAAACAGCTGTAAACAGCTGTTTCCCACAATGCAACAAGGTTCCCAGACAGGAAACTGCCAGGAGTACCACGGTCCTCAGTTTCTTGTGGGAGGGGTTTCACCACAATATCAGCCATACAGAGCCCCCTGATGGTCTGTTTGTGAAAAGGAATATATTTCTCATGGGAAAGGGGGTATCCGCTACTGATTGGGATAAAGTTCAATTCTAGGTCGGAGTTTCTCTTTAAGCTAATGTTCTCATTGCTCCTCTTCTGTTTGCATTTCCCCTTCCATTCCATGTGCAGCGCCTCTTTCATGAGATGAGTTAAGGAAAAGGCGCTTTCTCCTGGCAGACTCAAAGCACTTCAGGGCTACAGTCAATTAGCTCCATGGGTGACTAGGATCATTAGGGAGCCTTGCCTAAAGGCTCTTTACTGATTTATGTACTGGCTTGAGCCAGGATTGGAATCCTGGTCAAAGGCTCAAATCCTACAACAAAGGCCTTACCAATACACTGATCCACCAGTACAGCTTTACCAGTACGCCATCCATCTTTTTTCATGCACAACTCCCTTGGGTGGCAGCTTTCCTTTTTCAGGTGTTGCTTCCCATTTCCAGCCTCCCTATTCCGTTCACAGCCCCCAATTCCTTCCATGCACCACAGCCGCCTTACCACAGGGCTTGTTTGGCGAATTTTTTTTTAGCACTTTAGGTATACCACATGGCTGCATTGTCTACCGCTATCTGAATCACAGGACTGGCTGGACAGCATAATAATTTAAAGACATTTTGCATGTGCACTGCTACCTGTCTGTAGGCTGTCTATAGGCCGAATGCCATTCTGTGTATGAACGGTATAGGGAACGGTAATTGCCAATCACACATCCTTGTGCGTCAGCCTAGACCGGCGCAGTGTTACTGTAATTGCCTGCGTTCCCAATCTGCCTAAAATGTGTTTACCACATGTGATGTTTTATAACCTGGTGAAACCTGGAGGAATGTTCAAAACACATCGTAAATTTGCTGCATGGATTTCTTTTCACACAGTTCAGTGGAGATGCGCTGAAGACAGGAGGGGTAGAACACTGCTGTCTTCAGCACCCGCAGACTTTGCACACTTCAGCACCCTCCACACAGTGTTTGTTGTTAGTGGTGTGTGTAGTAAGAGAACAGGGAACATGTTTAACGAGGTAGATTATTTAACCATAATGTATACTTAACGCAGAATTACATTCTGGCAATGAGTTTTTTCCCTACTCTTTATTGTTCATACCGTTATACGACCTGCTTTTGTCCCAAGTAATGTCATCTGTGTGAAAATCACAAGTCCCCCCCAGCACAGAATACAACAGTGCTGGGAGCTGCCATTGTAATAAATGTCCTACATCAAATTCATTCAGAAAACTCTTCCAATGAGCAAAGTTTCTCTCTGTTTACAGTCACACTAGATCCTGCAAAAAAACTAAGAACAAAACCAAAAAACTCTCTCTGTGTGGCATGTTGCTTCCAGCAAAGTGAAACACCGTCTATAAAGCTGCGTACACAGTAGAGTCACCCATAGTGATCAGTGTATGGACGCTATACAGATTAAGCATTTACTGTTACCCAGGTGAAGTTGATAAAGGAACACCGGGTGGCTCCTTAGCAAGGAGCTTCGAACAGGTTAGGTAAGCTGGAGCTCGATCAGCAGTGTCATTTATCGCTCTGGCTAATTGTTTTGCTAAGCGATGTCAGGTGCAGCTGCACACATTTCATTCTCGGCAGAGATTGGGTTGAACGAACACTCAGCAGAAGACTGCGTAGTGCATTTACGGGGTTTTAAACTTTTACCTAACGATCTGGCAAATAATTGTTGATCTCTGGACATTCTTATGGTGTGGATTTCCTATTGAAGCCAACAGGGATATTTGGCTGTGGGGACAGAACAGTGTAATCTTCTGCACAGACTGCTTTGAACCCATACTGTGGAACTCCAGTGAAAATAACATAATGAATACAATTATTTTTTACAATATTCATTTATATATTATTTAGTCAGTTTTTTCACCCTTTCCACCGCAAGCGCTGCAATACTTTGGGAAGCTTGGCAGATGTATACTGCTGGGGTTCCCCATTGCATTGAATAGGGGAACTCCGATAGGATTATTGAAGGATATGAATGAAGGAAATTAATTAGTCCACTGAGTGGTGGACTAATGAGAATCCTCAAAGGGGGGGGGGGGGGTAGGTGTTTCCTATTGGTTTGTTTCGATGCAATAGACAAGGCACAGAACATTTATATCGCACTTTTCACCTGGTGGACTCAAGGTGCCAGAGCTGCAGCCACTAGAGGCGCACTCAGTAGGCACTATCATTGTTAGGGAGTCTTGCCCAAGGCCTCCTAACTGAATAGGTGCTTGCTTACTGATCAGAAAGAGCTGAAATTTGAACCCTGATCTCCTGTGTCAGGTCGACCCCTTAACCAGTACAGTGCTAGGGAGCCTTAGCAGGATGCAGCAGACAAGCTTACCATTGGTAAAGTGGCTTCTGGCCCCGGCAGCGGCGGGGATACAGAAGAAGACAAGAAGGTAAAAATGACATAAAAAACCGATACGGCAAACAGTCTAGTAGAAACGGACACTGTCTGTTCCTATAGGTTTTCATTGTATACATACGCATCTCAAGTGTATACCTTTTCCAGAAAACTTGTGTATGCCGTGAGTTCTGGCACTAACAATGATTTAAATGGACATGTCTGCAAGTCTGAACAGATCTGAACAGATCCCATGTTTAAAGGATACCCGAGGTGACATGTGACATGATGAGATAGACATGGGTATGTACAATGCCTAGCACACAAATAACTATGCAGTGTATGCTGTGGCATACTTCAATGAATGTGTCATTGAGCAAAAATAAACTGTTAAAACTTAAAAAGTAGATTTAAACATAAAATAAAATTGGAATATCTTAAAAAGTCATTTTTAGGAGAAGGACGATAGATACAATAATTTATTTCATTAGTTTATTTTCGCCTCAGGTGTCCTTTAACATAGAATTCACGGTAACAAACAAACAAACACAGAACATTTATATCGCACTTTTCTCCTGGCGGACTCAAAGCGCCAGAGCTGCAGCCACTAGGACGCGCTCTATAGGCAGTAGCAGTGTTAGGAGACTTGCCCAAGATCTCCTACTGAATAGGTGCTGGCTTACTGAACAGGCAGAGCCGAGATTCAAACCCAGGTCTCCTGTGTCTGAGGCAGAGCCCTTAACCATTACACTATCCAGCCACATTGATCTGTTCCGTGAATCTGAGAATCTAACCACTGTGAACAAGGCCTAAATAAGAAAATCAGTCTGGATCTGCTACTTGTTGACACAAGATAACCTAACAGGGATCCTTGATCACCGTGAGGTACAATACCTCAAGGCAGAAACATACAAAATCCTTATTCTGTACCTAATCCCAAAAATCCACAAGAATGCCAATAAATCACCTGGGCGCCCAATTGTAAGCGCTATAGGTGGGCCTACAGAGAAGATAGGCAAGTGGTTGGATACGAAATTAAAAGGATTAGTGATGTCCCTTCCCTTGTTTGTCCAGGATTCCACCGATGTGTTAAAATTATTGAATGAGCTGAGGCTCGGCCCCGATGACATCCTTGTGGGGATCGACGTGGAGAGTTTATACACGTCGATCCCCCACGAGGTTGGCATCGGGGCTGTCCGGTTCTTCTTAGAGGATGAAAACCCCGACACTGAATCCCACAATTCCTTCATCGTGGATGTGATGCGTTTTGTGCTTGAGCACAATTGCTTCATGTTTGGAAGCTCCCATTATAGGCAGGTGCGCGGCACGTCGATGGGGGCGGCCTGCGCACCTGCCTATGCCTGTCTCCATCTAGGCCAATGGGAGCGCCAAGATGTATACCCCCTCCCGGAATATAAACAGCATGTTCGATTATGGCTGCGTTTTATTGATGATGTGCTGGTGGTGTGGAGGGGGAGTGAGCAGGGACTTGATGCCTTTATGCGCCGTTTGAACAGTAACACGCGCAACATCACACTTACCTTTACTACAAACAGGACAGAACTGTCCTTTTTGGATCTGTTGATCCGTAGGGATGGTGATGTTGTGCGCACTTCGACGTATCGCAAGCCCACTGCGGGTAACACCCTTCTCCACGCCACCAGCCATCATCCATCATCCACAGCATCTCAAAACAGGGATACCGTACGGCCTTTTTTTTGCGATTACGCAGAAACTGCTCAGCAGAGACTGATTTTGCGCGTGAGTCTCTTGAATTATATGATCGTTTTCGTGAGAGGGGGTACCAACATGGAGCACTATGTGCCAGCCTTGAGAGAGCCAAGGAGCGCCCGAGGGGGGATTTGTTGGAAAAAGCCAGGAAATACCCAAAAGGGTCGAGAAAAGAGGAGGCTCCTCCTCGCTTTATTACACCCTATATCTCCAATTGGGGAAAGATCCGTGAGATACTTACCAGACACTGGCCAATCCTAGAAAATTACCCCGTCCTTAACAAAATAGTGGGGAATCGTCCCTTGTTAGTTGCTAAAAGAGCCCCAAATCTAAGACATGCACTGGTCCACTCACTATACATCCCCACAGAAAAAACAACTTGGTTGGGAAAGCGTAGGACTGTGGGAATGTTTAAATGTGGTAAGTGTGTTGCCTGAGATAGAGTGATGCCCTCTAAAACATTCACTGATGCCCAGGGAAGGAGACATTGGACAATAAAAAGTTTCATAAACTGTGACACTGAGTGGGTCATCTATCGATTAGAATGTCCATGCCATAAAATATATGTGGGAATGACAACAAGAAAACTTAAAACACGTGTAATGGAACACGTGTCGAATATAAAAAGTGGACTGCAGGAAAATGGACAATATAAAAGTTCAGTGGCGGAGCACTTCTGTCAGGAACACAATGGAGATGCTGATGGTTTAAAAGTGATGGGCATAAGTCATATCCAGGCAAATAGGAGAGGGGGAGATCGACTAAAAACGCTAATGCAGCAAGAAAGCCGATGGATTTATTTACTAGGCTCTATGAGCCCTGAAGGGATGAATATGGAATTGAACTATGCTCCATTCCTTACATAATGTAAAATCAATAGTGAGAGAAGAACAATCAGGGAGATGGGAGAGAGTTGGTGGTAATAACTAGAATCCCTCGATTTCTCCCTATATGTGAAAACTGGGAGAAGAAATTATTTATATATTTATATACAAGTACAGTGAAAGGATGGTGTATATCTTTAAAAGTAGTTACCACTATATATGATAAGTGCTTGGAATGTGAGATGGAACATCGCCTGTGGAAAAAGCACTTGTGCAATGTGCCTGAAGTTTGAACTACAAGCGGATACAGATGTACAATAGTACACTACAGTTCCCTATAGACGGTACCTCTGCTGATGCGTATAGTGATGGGAGCCATGGTGATGCTTACTATGGGCGGAAGTAAGAAGGCGGAAGTGCCTCGCTGCCCTTAAGATGCATCTGCAATAAAAGCGCAGCCCGAAGAATCACAACCGGCGCACATCCTGACGAAGCTCGCAAGTGGGTGGGCGCAACGCGTAAGTGGGCGGGTTCAAGTCCCGTAGCCGGAACTCCGTGTGTGACTGCAGCCAAGCAGCGTGGTACTGGGGAGTTTGTCACCGCACGTACAGCTGGACTGTCAAAGCTCCCCGCCTGTGCAATCCGGCAGGGCGGGTAGAGCTGAGGACAAGGCCTGACGGCAAGAAAGGGTCGCGACCGAAGACCAACTGCAAACGTGAGAGGAGTGGACCACTCAAACCGGCCAACTTGGTGACAGCAAAAGTGGTGAGATCGCTCCAGACTTACACTCCACATGCAAGCGGCAGAGCACATGGGATAACACTTATCATACTGGCCAAATGTAGCACAATACCCTCTCTCCCCCTCTCTGAAGACCACAGTACAATTGGTACTGGTACCAGTAGGGAGATATGAATGGGGTGGCATGTATGGGCAGTGTGAGTGTGTTCAAAGTTCCAATATGGCTATTTTAATTGTTTTTATTGGTTTGGTCTATGTATGGCACAACGATTTCATTAAAGCCAATTTTCTACTTGTTCACAAAACCTATGAGCAACTGGCCTATTTAATTTTGTATTTTTGACAAGATAACCTAACACCATATTTGCTTAGTTCTAATGCTGTTTCAGTGAGGAAAGTGATATTATGAATGTGTAGATCTTCAGAGCGCCGTGGATGAGAGCGAGTTTCTGGTATGCATGAACGGTGGATCCTCTCCACGAGACACGTCGTTGCTTCCGTGAGGACTTCAGGAGTCATGCAAGCATTTGGCACACAGAGATATAATTTGACCTGATGAGAATGGCTCTCAGATGGGCTCCCTAGGTTCTGAGGATTGATCAAAGCACAGTTGTGCAGCACATGTCTTTGCAGAGATCTTCCGTAAGAGGATACGGAATGCTGTGCAACGCATTTAGCATGACACTCAGCTAAACACCACAAAGATTACCTTTTATTTAAAAAGCATAAAACTAACTGCCTAATTCACTACAAAAACTAACTGCACCTCATTCTTTATGCAACAACCAGGAACCCCAAAGACTCCCCCCCCCCCCCATGCATCACCTCTTATAGCCCCGCCCAACACCCATGTGATAAACCACACCCAATGCCCCCAACACCCAGTGCATCCCTTCACTTGTGGGTGGCGGCTTAGTGCACCAGTTGTAGTGTGCGTGCGCAGTTGTGTTATAGATAACACTATATTATTTTATCCATCCTACTCGCTATATCCATGTATCCATCCTATTCACTGTATCATTCTATCCATCCTATTCACTATATCATTCTATCCATCCTACTCACTATATCAGTATAACCATCCTATTTTCTTTATAACTCTATCTATCCTATTCACTATATTATTTTATCCATCCTATCCATCCTACTCGCTATATCATTCTATCCATCCTATCCATCCTACTCGCTATATCCATGTATCCATCCTATTCACTGTATCATTCTATTCATCCTATTCACTATATCATTCTATCCATCCTATTCACTATATCATTCTATCCATCCTACTTGCTATATCAGTATAACCATCCTATTTTCTTTATAACTCTATCTATCCTATTCACTATATTATTTTATCCATCCTATCCATCCTATCCATCCTACTCGCTATATCATTCTATCCATCCTATCCATCCTACTCGCTATATCATTCTATCCATCCTATTCACTATATCATTCTATCCATTCTACTCGCTATATCCATATATCCATCCTATTCACTAAATCATTCTATCCATCCTACTCGCTATATCCGTATAGCCATCCTATTCACTATATTATTCTATCCATCCTATTCTCTATATCATTCTATCCATCCTATTCACTATTTTAATCTATCCATCCTATCCACTATACCACTCTACCCATCCTATCCACTATACCACTCTACCCATCCTATCCATCCTACTCGCTATATCATTCTATCCATCCTATTCACAATATAATTCTATCCATCCTATTCACTATATCAGTATATCGATCCTATTCACTATATCATTCTATCCATCCTATTCACTATATCATTCTAGCCATCCTATCCGCTATATCCATATATCCATCCTACTCGCTATATCATTCTATCCATCCTATTCACTATATCAGTATATCCATCCTATTCACTATATCATTCTATCCATCCTATTCACTATATCATTCTAGCCATCCTATTCACTATATCATTCTAGCCATCCTATCCGCTATATCCATATATCCATCCTACTCGCTATATCATTCTATCTATCCTATTCACTATATCATTCTATCCATCCTATTCACTATATCACTCTATCCATCCTATTCACTTTATCAATGTATCTACCCTTATTCACCATATCAGTCTGTCCATCCTATTCACCATATCAGTCTGTCCATCCTATACACCATATCAGTCTATCCATCCTATTCACTATATCAGTCTATCCATCCTACTCACTATTATTATTATCATTTAGTATTTATATAGCGTCAACATCTTCCGCAGCGCTGTACAGAGTATATATAGTCTTGTCACTAACTGTCCCTTGGAGGAGCTCACAATCTAGTCCCTACCATAGTCATATGTCTATATTGTGTAGTATATGTATTGTAGTCTATGGCCAATTTAAGGGGAAGCCAGTTAACTTATCTGTATGTTTTTGGTGTGTGGGAGGAAACCAGAGTGCACGGAGGAAACCCACACAGAGACGGGGAGAACATACAAACTCCTTGCAGATGTTGACCTGGCTGGGATTCGAGCACTAACCACTAATGCCACAGTTCTTTATATAAGTCCATCCATTCTATTAACAATATCAGTCCATCCTGTTCACTATATCAATCTATCCATCCTATTTATTGCCATTTTAGAAATTAAACTACCCAGGTTTGGTCTAAAAATCACATGTAGGTGCAATAGAGTCTTTTGCTGGCTAGCATTTGGGCTCCTAATGTGATTTTTCCAGTTTGCAATACATGTCAGTGGGTCAAGGCGAGCACATATCACAGAAAAATGGTAACAAAAACATACTGTTACCCTGCTCAGGTCATGGAATGTTTATAGGATCTCATGGATGGGGCGAGTCATGAGTATTAAAATGACCCTCTTCCCTAAACTATTGTACTTTTTTAGGGTACTTCCAATCTAAATTAAAAAATCAGATAGCTTAGCTTTGCAGAGGGAAATCGATACCTTCATCTGGGAGGGAAAACACCCACGTACTTCACCAAAGGTTCTCCATTGTCACAAAGCTGATGGTGGCCTCTCTGTCCCCAATCTTCTTCTTTATTATCAGGCGGCAATCCTACCCACTATTTATGGAAAATCCCATGCCCCCAAATGGGTCAAACTCGAAGATCTCCTCCTATCCCCACTCTCTTGGAGAGGCCTGCTATGGTCACAATCCCCTGACTTGTCTTGTCTTAAACATAAGTCCATTGCAACCCACCATATTTACCAAATTTGGCAAGCTGTCTGATTTAAAGCCTTTCTTCAGTCCCAGCCTTTAATGAAGACAGAGCTGTTCCGCACTCCAGATTTCCCAGAAGGCCTCCATGCTCCAAATTCCTCTTGGTGTATAGGAAAAGATCTTACCACCCTTCAACAATTGTTGAATCGAGGGATGATTCCCACATGGCCTCAGTTCCTAGAGGAAACAAACCCTAGATCCTCTAAGTGGTTTAGGACACAACAACACCATTTCATCCTTTATTTAGCAAAGCCTGGTACAAACTCCCACCCAAACCACTTTGACAGCTTATATAAGCACGATATGATGCAAAAAGGTATAATGTCTATCCTCTATGCCACACTAAACATCCTCCCTACATCCTATTTTCATCATTATCAGAAAGCTTGGGAACTTTATATGCGGAGCTCTCTTGACTCAGACGAATGGGCCCAATGCTTTGAAACATTGTCCAAGGGCAATATTCAATCTATTAATTTGGAGGTAGCCGCCAGAGGAATACATAGAGAGTGCACTTCTTTTGCGCAGACTGGCCAAAGTTACGGCACCTGGTACCAAAGAGGGAGAAGACTGAGGACGACTGTGTGGGAGTGATCCGTGCGCATGGGGCTGAAGGAAGCCCCAGGTATGTATAAAACTTTTAGTTAAACTCAGCTCTGGTTTCCTTTAAGATTACTGCACTGCACCGCACCAATGTGGTCCCTGACCGCCTTCACAAATTAGATACCTCCAGAAGGCCGTTATGTTTTTGTGAATGCCAGGAACTGGGAACCATGCATCATATTTGGTACTCTTGCCCGAGTTTCTCTCACTTCTGGAAGAGAGTCCACTTCCTGATCAACCCCTTATTTCCCTGCCATATATCCATGGACCCAAGAATTTTCCTCTTGGGGCTTAAACCTGAATCTATCTCCTATGTCCAACATAAATTGATCCAATTCATTACAAGAGCAAGAAAAAAATCAAATTTCTGCGAACTGGAAATCTCCTATTCTCTCTTATGCCTTAGTTTATTGCCATACCCTGACATGTGAACGCATTAACGTCTTCATCTACAAAAGGGCGGAGCACTTCCATAGGGCGTGGGACCCATGGATTGATAAGGGCTTGTATAGAAGCACACAAGCCCTACTTGATGTATAGTTTCCTCGCCCTCTCCTCTACCCACGCTATATGGACAGGTCCTACATTGGGCCTGTGCACATCTAGCACTACCTCATGACTATATCACCCAAAGGGAAGCGCCCAAGCTGTTTAATATTAGTTCTGATTTCTCTAAGCTACTTTAAACCTTACCACGCAGTACTGCCAATGAGATCGTCTCACTGTATTACAACTTATGTCATTGCACCTTTTTTATACTTTTCTCTTATAATGATGATAGTGGTATCCCATGTTGGGACCCCACTTTTTTTTCTATGTTTGTAATTTTTAGTAAAAGTCTTATTCGTGCCTAACACTGTAAAAGATTTTTGAAACTAAAAACACACTGTTACAGGTACAATTAGTATCCATGCGAACAAGGCTAGGCGTTTAAATTGAGGCACAGCGTATTGTAACAATAGCCTTGCTCGCATGAATACAAATTGTGCCTGGATGCTTTCATAACAATTTAACCTTTAGTAAAAAAATGCAGATTAACAATGCATGAGATGATGTGACTGTTCCATAAAATGTTTCTTTGGTCATACATGCTGTGTAAAAGCGCTGCAGAAGATGTCAGCGCTATAGAAATAATAATAATAATATGTATTTTCTCCCTGTGTCTGTGTGGGTTTCCTCCAGACAGCCCGATTTCCTCCCACATCCCAAAAACATACAGATAATTGGCTTCTCTCTAAATTGACTCTTGATTAGGATGGACAAATGACTATAAGGATTAGATTGTGAGCTCCTCTGAGGGACAGTTAGTGACACGACTATATTCTCTGTACAACGCTGTGGAAGATGTTGGCGCTATATAAATAATAATAAAAGCCCCTAATTGGAATCGGGGAGCTTTCTTTGCGGTAGACCTTACATTTCTATTGGCAGAATAGTTCACGTATCACAGAATCTGTACATCTCTGCTGTCCGTACAGAGTATATTTTACGTTGTGCTGCAGTGGATGAATGTATTTTCATATACAGACGCGTCTGGAAAAAGCATTTAGAAGTCCTGCACAAATTCCACGCATCAAAGTGTAAACCTACCCTTAAAGGACAACTGTAGTGAGACGTATATGGAGGCTGCCATGTTTATTTCCTTTTAAGCAATACCAGTTGCCTGGCTGTCCTGCTGATCCATTTAACTGCAGTAGTGTCCAAATCACACCAGAAACAAGCAAGCAGCTAATCTTGTCAGATTTGACAAAGTTGTCAAACTCCATATCTGCTGCATGCTTGTTCATGGTCTTAAGCTTAAAGTATTAGAGACAAAGGATCAGCAGGACAGCCAGGCAACTGGTATTGCTTAAAAGGAAATAAACATGGCAGCCTCCATAAACCTCTCACTACAGTTGTCCTTTAAGCAAAGACATTTTTTTCTTGGGCCCCTCTTACACTTGCCCTGCAGATGTGCGTTGCGTTACCCTGTTTCGCCGCAGGGGGACACAACAGCAATGCATGGCAAAGGGACCTAACACACTTACCGCATGGTGTTGCGCGGGTAGTTCCCGATCGGCCGCCTACACGCTGCAAAGTCAGCAGCGTGTTACCATGGCAGCTGTAAGTGAAAGGGCGATGCAGAAAATGTAAATGTGTTGGCGGGGCAGCGCGTATGCGCGGAACAATATGAACACGATGGGGAACCCAGGAGTCCCAGTGACACACTTCCTGTGTAGCAGAGAGTACATCACTGGGCAAGGGGCAGTTCGGGGGGGGGGGGGGGGGGGTTGGGCTGTTGGCTCGTTGCAGGATCATATGAATGATGTTTTATGCAAAGGGGGCGGAGCATCGCACAGCAACGCATTGGCCAGGTGTAAAACCCTAAATATGTAATTAATTATGGCCGCCAGTTACTTTAGTTATCTTCACATTATTTCACTACTAGTGGGTCCCTCCTTTTTCCCTAGAGAAGTGGCAACAAATATGTCCACGTGTGTGCGTTCTGTTATAATTGCGTGACGTGGTTTTCCAGTTGTAAAAATCCCCTGTCTTGCTTTCTGATCTTCCCAAACATGGCCATCTCTGGCTCACACAATGAGAAATATCAGTCCCTAACCACAATGCTGGTACTTTCAGCGAATCTCTGCTCAAGCCTTCGCAGTATGGCTGGCTTCACTCGTTGTAAAACTTCCTGCATTGATTGTGTCTGTTGCCTTCTCAGAATCCTCAGATCGTGGAATTAACGGAACAAAACAAAAAATGCAGCCTAAAAATAAAAATGACATTTTCATAGACTGGTGCGACGTTGGTGGCTTCTTTTAATGAAAAATTGCTGCCTTTCCAGGAACACGATGATTGTAAACAGCGAGGAAAAGGGCATGCTGCCTCTGTGGATGGCTTAATTGTGGAGCAAAAGCACAGTAGATTTCATATATTATTGGTAGGATATACAGTACCGTATATATTATTTTTTACCATCCAAGCAGAAGAAAGGAACTGCCTTCAAACTCTGGCCTAGCGTTAACTTTGCCCTCGTAACAGTTAGTTTTTCCTTCGTAAAATGCAATGGAAGCTGTCGGCATATAGAATCCAGATCCAGGCAGAAAGGTTTCCCTAGCCTAGTGCAGCACTCACTTAAGGGGCAACTTTAACCCAGGATTGAACTTCATCCCAATCTTTTCCTTTTCTCAAATAGAACAGGAGGATCCGTATGGCTGACATTGTGGTGAAAACCCTCCCACACTGTGATGTGATGACCATGGTCCTGACAGTTTTCTTTCTGTGAACCTCGTTGCATTGTGGGAAATAACGGCTTTTTCCAACTGCCAAGCAAGCAGTAACACACACGCACCCCAATCTCTTAGAGCCCGTTCAGATCACAAATGCGGATGGCCATGCGTGCGGAACGCAACGCGTACGAACGCATGGCCATCCGCGTTTGTGTGCGTTGCGTGGCTGATCCCATCACTGAAAAGTGAATGGGACAGCCACGCGTTTTGTCAAAATCTGCGTGCAGCATGCGTTCCCGGACCGCACAGGTCCGGAACGCATGCAGTGTGAACATCAGACAGTGCACTCTATGCACTGTCTGATGTCGTGCGTGTTGGCCTACTGCACGCGTTTCCAAAACGCGGCTGGAAACGCGTGCAGTGTGAACGGGCCCTTAGCCTATTGCATTGTTAGTGGGTGTGGTTATAGATATTAGCAGTTGGTGTTGTCTGTTTTTTTCCTTGTCTGCCAGCAGTAAAGATGATGATTTGCAGGCTCCCAGTCATTCAAACAACATGAACAAATTACTTGGCGGTTATAAATAATTTCTTGATCTCTCTCTTCTATTTTCCAACCTTTCACTTTGCAATGTATTGTTCTATTTTTTCCCCCTACTACCATCTTTCGGTAAAGTTCCTCTTTAACCATTACAGCCACAGGGACGCAATACTCTGTTTGGGGGGATGGGGGCACGATCGTCCCGCCAACGGGGGATTGGTAACGGGACAGAAGTCCTCTGAGCCAATCTGTACTTGTCCGTCGAGAATGATCAATGTTTTTTGTTCAAAAACGGTGATCATTCTCAAAAGGTGCCGGCACGCTCGCTCTTTTGTTCCCATTCATTCATCTCCCTTGTAGGTCTCCCCGACCACCAGTATCAATCAGATGCCTGCGTCACTTCCAAAGTAACAAAACTACACATTACTTCCTATTTAGCTTACTTAATCTATGCAGTAGGAAATATTGTGGCAGGACATCTTGTGGACAAATAGTAAAATTACACCTACAGACATTCGTAATATATCCACTTAACATACATATTAAAAAATGTATTCCCTATTAAATTATGTGCTTGCAACTAGTGATGGCTGTAAAACTGAAAAAATGCACCTTTATTTCAAAATAAAGTATTATATCAAACATGGTACTTGGGATATAATTTAAACATTGCAATAACCGGGACAAATGGGCAAATAAAATGTGTGGCTTTTTATCCACAGTTTACGTTTTATATTTTTCTTCTTATTCCCATTAAATTGCATTTAGAATAAATAATACCATTCAAAGTAACCCAATTGGTGGCGAAAAAACAAGGTATAGATCATTTTGTTGTGAGAAGTAGTGATAAAGTTATTGGAGAATGAAAAGGAGAAGTGCTGAAATGTGAAAATTTCTCTCGTCCGTATGCTGAAAACAACCCGTGGGCTGAAATGGTTAACTGAGCTTGTCTTCATGATCACTTTTAACCTCCCTGGTGGTATGATTATTCGGGTCTAAAAGCGTCGATTTTGGGGTCTAAAAGCAGTGCAATTTTTAGCACGCTTTCAGACTCTAAAATGCGGAAATAATCATACCGCAGAGAGATATGTGGCTGCCCCTGCACTTACCTCCCTGGGATGCAGCGCTGCAGTTCTCCCTCTGTACTCTGGGTGGCACTGTAACCCTATAGTGAGGTGGCCATCTGCCGTCATGACGAAAGGCGGCGTTCTCACCAGGAGGAGGACAGGGAGAAGAATGGCTGCCAGCGCCTGGGTCTGGGGGAGGTGAGTGAAAACACCCGCTGCACGTCATTGCTCTACATAGACCTTGTGGCAGTCACGAGTCAGGCTCGGGGTTACCTCTCTGAGCTGTGAATTCCCAACCCCGAGCCTGACTCGGGGTTACCGCCAGGGAGGATACAGAACCTGGCCAGGAGCCCCTCTGCCAGCCACTTCTTGAACTTTATAGTTGCAGGCAGCCCCATGTGTGAACATGATAATATGATGCTACACAGAAGATTTGATCCAAGACCTGCCGGCAACTCTTCCCTTTGGGTTGCTTTATATCACAAGAAAAAAAAAAAGGAATCCTAAATTAAGATGAATATTATCATTATTATTTATATAGTGCTGACATCTTCTGCAGCGCTATACAGAGTATATGGTCTTGTCACTAACTGACCCTCGAAGGAGCTCACAATCTAATCCCTGCCATAGTCATATGTCTATGTATGATACATGTGACAATACGTGGTCTGGGGCCAATTGTAGGGGGAAACCAATCAACGTATCTATATGTTTTGGATGTGGGAGGAAACCGGAGTGCTCGGGGGAAACCCACACAGACACGGTGAGAGCATACAAACTCCGGCAGATGTATCCCTGACTGGCATTCGAACTGGGGACCAAGCGCTGCAAGGCGAGAGCGCTATCCACTACGCCACCGTGCTGCCCAGAGGTGTGCCATGTTTGTAGAGGCTGCCATGTTTCTTATTTATAAATAGAAGATTAGACCGGAGACACCCAAAAAATGGGGATAAACCATTAAAGGAGAAAAAAAAATGAGATGACAAGGTGTCACTTAAAGGACTTGAAGTGAGAGGAAAATGGAGACTGCCATATTTATTTGATTTGAAGCAAGACCAGTTCCCTGGCAGCCCTGCTAATTATCTTTCATGCATCAGTAGTGTCTGAATCACACACCTGAAACAAGCATGCAGCAAATGCGTTCAAACTTCAGTCAAACATCTGATCTGCATGCTTGTTCAGGGTCTATGGCAAAAAGCATTATAGGCAGAGGATCAGTAGGACAGCCAGGCAATATGCAATCTTTGAAGGCGAATAAATATGGCAGTCCACATATCCCTCTCACTTCAGTTTTCCTTGAACTCCTGAGGAAGGCTACATACAGGGCCGTGTAGAGAACCCTTAAGTTGGTGGTTCTCAAATTTAAAAAAGGGGGCCCTAAGTTGCACGTGTCACTATCACACTCCCGTGGCGAGCAGCAATTGCCGGTCTCCCCAGTTATAGGTGATCTCACACACAAACGACTAGGTGGCCTCTAAACCCACACCCACCCCAAGACAGTAGTGGCTTCGGCTCTTACATCCCCCCCAACTCCCCTCACTCTCTCCATCCCCACCAACTCACAAACAAAGAAACCAGGATAGCAGCAATTGGTGGTCATCCCCCCAACACACAGTACCATGCCAGCAAGGTTTAAATTCAGGGCCTCCCACCCCCACACCATTCACTGCGCCTTCCCACTGTCCGCTTGGCATACAGTGGAATGCGAAAGTTTGGGCAACCTTGTTAATAGTCATGATTTTCCTGTATAAATCGTTGGTTGTTATGATAAAAAATGTCAGTTAAATATGTTGGAGACACACACAGTGATATTTGAGAAGTGAAAGGAAGTTTATTGGATTTATAGAAAGTACGCAATAACTGTTTAAACAAAATTAGGCAGGTGCATAAATTTGGGCATTTTGTCATTTTATTGATTCTAAAAACTTTAGAACTAGTTATTGGAACTCAGATTGGCTTGGTAAGCTCAGTGACCCCTGGCCTACATACACAGGTGAATCCAATTACGAGAAAGAGTATTTAAAGGGGTCAATTAAGTAAGTAAGTTTCCCTCCTCTTTTAATCCTACCTGAAGAGTAGCAACATGGGGATCTCAAAACAACTTTCAATTGACCTGAAAACAAATATTGGTTACCATCATGGTTTAGGGGAAGGATACAGAAAGCTGTCTCAGAGATTTCAGATGTCTGTTTCCACAGTTTTGGAAACCACAGGAACATATTGAGGAAATGGAAGACCCCAGGCTCAGTTCAAGTCAAGGCTTGAAGTGACAGAAAAATCTCGGATAGACAGAAGCAACGAATGGTGAGAATAGTCAATCAACCCACAGACCAGCACCAAAGACCTACAACATCATCTTGCTGCAGATGGAGTCACTGTACATCGTTTAAGCATTCGTCGTACTTTACACAAGGAGATGCTGTATGCAAGAGTGATGCAGAGGAAGCCTTTTCTCTGCCCAAAGCACAAACAGAGCTGCTTGAGGTATGCTAAAGCACATTTGGACAAGCCAGCTTCATTTTGGAATAAGGTGCTGTGGACTGATGAAACTAAAATTGAGTTATTTGGGCATAACAAGGGGCGTTATGCATGCAGGAAAGACAACACAGCATTCCAAGAAAAACACCTGCTACTTCCAGTAAAATATGGTGGTGGTTCCATCATGCTGTGGGGCTGTGTGGCCAGTGCATGGACTAAGAATCTTGTCAAAGTTGAGGGACGCATGGATTCCACTCAGTATCAGCAGATTCTGAGGAGACCAATGTCCAGGAATCAGTGACAAAGCTGAAGCTGCGCCGGGGCTGGATCTTTCAACAAGACAATGACGATAAACAATGCTCAAAATCCACTAAGGCATTTATGCAGAGGAACAAGTACTACGTTCGGGATTGACCATCTCAGTCCCCAGACCTGAATATAATTGAAAATCTGTGGTGTGAGTTAAAGAGAGCTGTCCATGCTCACACGCCCGCCCCTTCTGGTCCCGTCCTGCGGCTCTCAGCACCGTCGGCAGTGTCTCTGCGTCTTGTCCCTGCACGTGCGCAGTGCTAAAAAGCACTGACACAGGGACAAAAACGGACACAGAGTAGAGTCTCTGCTATCCAGCACCAGTGGGGATCAGCGGATGCCAGATATGTGTGCTTTCTGGTTGCTTGAGAATCAATGTTAAAAATAGGCCTAGCTAATACAGTACTATACCCCACTCTATATACACACCATGAACTCTGTATTAAATGTTAAAATACAGAAATTGAAAGTATATTATCCTTGGGGGAGCTGTGGAACCCAGTCTGTAAGCACAGCACAGCAATGCACAGCAATAAACAGCATAAGAAGTTGGCCTTCACCACTGAGAGTACTGCCAGTGATTTGTGCTGGTTGGTTGAGACTGCTGGTTAGTTGAGTTCTGGATAACCAGGACTCTACTGTACATTGGTATTGTTTAACCACTTGCCGACCGCGCAATCATAACGCGCGTCGGCAAAGTGGTAGCTGCAGGACCAGCGATGCACATCTGCGTCGCCGGCTGCAGGCTAATTAATCAGGAAACAGCTTCCTGTCAATTCACGGCGAGGGGCTCCGTGAATAGCCTGCGGGCCGCCGATCGCGGCTCGCAGGCTAAATGTAAACACAAGCGGAAATAATCTGCTTTGTTTACATTTTTACAACGCTGCTAACAGTAGCAGCGTTGTACTAGATCAGCAATCCCCGGCCAATCAGCGGCCGGGGATCGCTGTCACATGACAGGCAGGAGCCTGTTAGAGGCTGCACAGGACAGATCCGTTCCTGTGCAGCCTCGGATCTCCGGGGAAGGGAGGGAGAAGAGGGAGAAGAGGGAGAGGGGGAATCCTGCGGTGGAGGGGGCTTTGAGGTGCCCTCCCCCGCCACCCACACGCAGGCAGAAGCGATCAGACCCCCCCAGCACATCATCCCCCTAGTGGAGAAAAAAGGGGGGCGATCTGGTCGCTCTGCCTGGTGTTTGATCTGTGCTGGGGGCTGTAGAGCCCACCCAGCACAGATCTTCTAAATCAGCGCTGGTCCTTAAGGGGGGGTAAAGGCTGAGTCCTGAAGTGGTTAAATATACTGTATAAACTGTTCCCTTTTTAATAACTGGAGATTGACCATCTGAAGAATAACCTATGGACCTGAGAGACGATAGGTTCGTATTCCCCATCCACCTACACAATGGTTGTCTTGGTGACTGCCAGCGTCTGAGTGTACCCATTTAATTCAATGTATTTCCTCCATTGCCCTGACATATTACATTGGTGCCGGTTTTGTCTTCTCTGCTTTTTGAGATCATTTACAAATGTCACTTTCCCGGCCGTATCGCTGATCTTTTGGCTTTTGTAACTTTACGCCAAATATTGATTGATTGCTCCTCTCACTGGTTTTATGAAGTTTCTTGATGAATAAAAACATTCCTTGTGTTTTTCTTGAAAGTATTGCCACTCAGATCATTTTTGCACACGAGCCAAAGACTTCTGCATCATGCTGCATCTTAAAGGGGAACAGAAGAGAGAGGTATGTATATGGAGGCTGCCATGTTTAAGCAATACCAGTTGCCTGGCAGCCCTGCTGATCTTCTGCCTCTAATACTATTAGACTAAGACTAGCTGCATGCCTGTTTCTGGTGTTATTCAGACACTACTGCAGAGAAATAGACCAGCAGGGCTGTCAAGCAACTGGTATTGATTAAAAGGAAATAAATATGGCAGCCTCCGTATACCTCTCACTTCAGTTCCCCTTTAAGAACTGCATCTAGAGTTAGTCTTAAAGAAACCCTGAAAAGAAAGAAAAATGCCATAATGAGCTTACCTGGGGCTTCCTCCAGCACCCCTGTAGTCTTTGAGGCCCCTCGGCATCCTCTGGGCTCCCCCTGTTCTTCTGCTGAGGGCTCCGTTAGTGCGCGACTTGGCCAGAAGTTGTACGCAACTGCGCACGTACAGCTCGTCCATGCTCCCATCTCGCTCAAGCACCCCTCGCCATGAGCGTTCTGCGCATGCGCGGATCTTGAAAGAATGGACCCCCGCGTGTGTAGAACGCTTAAGACGACGGCGTATGCTTAATTGTGCATGACTCCGGGCCAAGCCGCTCGCTAATGGAGCCACCAGCGGTAGAACGGAGGGAGCCCAGAGGACGCCGAGGGACCTTACGGACTACAGGAAGATAGAGGAAGCCCCAGGTAATATCAGTATAGCATTTTCTGTCTGTTCAGGGTCCCTTTAAAAGAGGAACTTTAATCAAAATAACGTAATGAATAAAATTACTTATTCTTTTTACTATATTAATTTATAGATTTGGTCAGTGTTGTCCTACTGTCTTTCCTCTCCCTAATTTACATTCTGAAATGTATCACTGATGCCGACTACTGATGGTCAGATCTAGGAGAACTCATGGAGAAGCATGTGATTTGTTTGATCAGCTGATAGATTTGCAAAGCTCTGATTTGCTGTGATTATATCCTGCTTTAGCACATGATCATGACCAGCAGTATCTATCACCTGACCAAACTGATCACATGCTTCTCCATGAGTTCTTCTAGACATGACTATCGCTAGTGGCAACATCTTTGTCTGGTCATCTCTGCAGAAGGTTTGGTTACTGAAAGTTCCCAGTACAAAATATACCTGGTCTCCCCGAATGCTCCGTGAGAATTCCACATAGCTAAATAGCCTAGGCTAAACATCACTGGGAGGACAGGGTTACATTCAAATTCCAGTAATATATAGCTATAGGGAGTGTTTCTGATGCTGAAACCAGGAAAATTACCATAAAAGTGAGTAGCCTGAATCATTCACTGCATTCTTCTATATGTTGTAACAGTGCCTCTTTAAAATGGGCCTGAACTCTGGCACAGGACAGAAGGAAAACAGAGAGAATTGCACCCTGTATGTATTTAGTGAGTTTAGCCTGTCTAATTCCCCCTCATCTGTGACTAATAACGTGTGTAATTTGATCTGTCAGATGGCTGCCCCGGCAGAGCAGCTAATTTGTAAACACAGGATGTTAACGCTATGTCTGCTTTCATTAAAATAGGAAGTAGACACACTGCAGATTTATTGCAGGATTTGTATCAGCTGTACCACAGAAATGTTCTCCTTTAAAGGTTATTATGCTGCTTAGCTTTTAGAGCAGAGAGGACGTTCTGAGTTCAGGCCTGCTTTAATATAATTTTATTCACACAGCACAATTTGTATTGGTACAAACTGTAAAGTTTTCGAAGTTAATAACTGTTTATATATTGCATAGGTTTGTGTTTGTTATTCACATTATTAAGACTTATGAGCGGTTTTACAGAGTTGTCGTGCTGTGGCGAGATCGGCGGCGGAACGACAAGGTTAATTTGTGGCATGACCCATTTCATGCAGTTTATTTAGCCAATACTTCATAGTACATCTCCTCCTCCACACACGCTGCGTAGCGGCCTTCACCAGCTGCTGATCCGTGCTCCGATACGCCACGCCACACACGTATGAAAACAAACCTCAGAAAGCCTGTCAGAGAGCTGTGCTGAGAGAAGCACACAGGCCGCTGGTGATGACTAGCTTCCCTGGTTGCCTTGATCTTTTGACTTCATACTCTGAGGTGGAGATTTATGAGGCAGGGCAGCACATTCTGGCACCTGTCCTGTTGCGTATCAGCTGTTACTAATCAAGATCAGTGGAGAATTCACTTCGCATCTTTAATATCTCGCTCAGCTGGCAAACAGACGGTAACTAGAAAATCAAAGTCGCTGGTCGCTGATGAGTTCGTTTAGCTTCCGCGATAGTTGAGAGGGGGCCATTGGCTTTGATTTGCTTTCCAAGGATACAGTAAATAGCGACACTTCCTGTACTAGTTGAGCCCCAGTCTCCTGTTATTTATTTTGTGTTTATATAGTGCTGACATTTTCCACAGAGTATATAATCTTAAAGGGAAGATCGGAGCCAATTGAAAACAGAAAATCTACTTACATGGAGCTTCCTTGAGCCCCTGTTAGCCACCCTGCGCCTTCACAGTACACTCCAGATGACATCAGTGTGACAGCGAGCAGCTCTCGCCCAGGAGCAGTAGATGTTGACCTGGCGATGTCGGCATCCGCACCGGATGGGACCCTGGGCCACTGGCTGGATGCAGAGCAGCGGCGAGGGCACAGGACAGGGGCTGGAGGAAGCCCCAGGTAAGTAGATTTTTTTGTTTATAATTAGCCGCCTTCTTTCCTTTAACCACTTCAGCCTACAGTGTCGAAAATTGTATGCATCCAAGCAACGTTTACCTCCCATTCATTCGCCAATAACTTTATTGCTACTTATCACAATTAATTGATCTATATCTTGTTTTTTCCGCCACTAATTATGCTTTCTTTGGGTGGTACATTTTGCTAAGAATTATTTTTTTCTAAATCCATTTTAACAGGAACTTTAAGAAAGAAATGGAAAAAATTCATTATTTCTCAGTTTTTGGCCATTATAGTTTAAAGTTAATACATGCTACCGTAATTAAAACGCATGTATTTTATTTGTCCATTTATTTGTCCGGTTATTACACCTTTTAAATTGTGTCCCTATCACAATTTATGGCGCCGATATTTTATTTAGAAATAAAGGTGCATTTTTTCAATTTGCATCCATCACTATTTACAAGCTTATGATTTTAAAAAATATAATAAGATACTCTCTTGACATGTGTATTTAAAAAGTTCAGACCCTTAGGTAACTATTTATGTTGTTTGTTTTTTTTATTGTCCACAGTCAGCACCATCCAAAATTGTTCAAGCTCTTTTATTGATAAAAAGGTAGCATAACAGTTGTTTGGTTTTTTTATTGTAATTTTTTTTATTTTTTTTATTAAAAAATGTATTTGGGTAATTTTTGGTGTGGGAGGGAAACAGATAATTTTAAACGTAAAATAATGTAATGTCAAAAATGTATGTGGGTGTAGTTTACTATTTGGCCACAAGATAGCCAGTCAAAAAAAGTCCTGGAAGCGTACGATCATGCTTCCAGGAACTACAAGGAGGCTGGGAAACTTTTTTTGCAGAAATGCCACGGTCTCTGATTAGAGACAGTCGGTTTTTCGGCGGGGGACTTAGATGGGTGAATGGGAATTATATTCCCATTCACTGATCGGGGGGGGGGGGGGGGGGGGGTGTAACGGCAGGCAGCGGGAGCAGCACAGTCTATCTGGATGGATATATCTGTCCAGATAGACTGAATTGGTTAAGGAGATTACAATCTTTATTGTACAATCTTACCAAATCTATGTAGTATAAAAATAAAACTTTGAACTGTGAGCATACTATGAATGGATAGTTTAGGCAATCCCTCATATTACATAAATGTAGTAAGATAGTACAACCAGGATTGTATCATTAGTGGGTATCTTTAACCCCTTCCTGACCGTCTAACGCTGATAGGCGTCAGGAGGGTGGCAGCCCCAGGATGACCTAACGCCAATCTGCGTCAAGAGCGGTGGGCGGAGATTAGCGGGGATCACGCATCCCTGCTGAGTTGCGGAGCACCGTGAACGACCTTCGGCTTGCAGCGATCTACTGCAGCGCTGTATGGGGGACAGCTCTGTCACTGAGCTCTACCCAGGGGAGGCACACAAAGTGATCCCTCTCGTAGGCTGATGCCTATGAAGAGGGATCATGCTGAAGTTGCATCAGCAATCGGATGCCACCAACAGAAAGCTCCGTTGGTGGCAAGAAAAGGGGGTGATCCATTTGTGTGCTGAGTTGTATGGCTCTGCAGCGAGCTGTTAAAGCTGCAGTGGCCTGAACTGTAAAAAATGGCCTGGTCACTAGGGGCGGTGTAAGCCTGTCGTCCTCCAGTGGCATACGCCTGACTTAACGGATACATCTGGCAAATAATAATAATAAAAACAGTTTCACTCAGCCGGGGCTTCTTCCAGCCCCTTGAAGTCGTTAGGTCCCATGCCGCAGTTCCGCTCTCCCCTCGGTAAGATCACAGCCCGGTCTGGGTTTTTCTGCGTAGGTGCTGTGTGTCATTTCTGATGGCACTCCCGTTGCTTGGAGAGCGATGCACTTCCGCAGTTAAGAGAGAATTGAACTGCGCAAGGGCAGAGCGCTCCCGGCATCAGAAGCTTCATTACAAGAGGCAATCTTACCGAGGGGAGAGCAGAGGCTGAGGGGAGAGCGAAACTGCATCATGGGACCTAACGACTTATAGGGGCTGGAAGAAGTCCCATGTTAGTGAAACGTCTCTATTTGCCAGATGTATCTTTGAAGTCGGATGAGGTCCTGGGTTTCAATCTCGGTCAGAACACATGATGTTTGGCCCACGTTTTCTTATGGTTCCTCCATGCGCTGCAGTAATTTCCCACATCCCGAAAAACATACTGGCAAAATAACTAGTGACTCCTGCCACCCAAACTGGCCTTATTCCATGCTAGGACATTTGATTATAGCAGGGATTAGACTGTAAGCTCGTCCGAGGGTCAGTTAATGACATTATTATGGACTCTGTGAAGAGCTGCGGAAGATGTCGCCATAAAAAAAATATATAATAACGGAGTTGCTGCTTTTATGACACACTTTACAGCAGCTGCAGTGGATATCATTAACAGATGTTCAGCTGCTATAATTCTCTGTGTGAGACTTTAAATGTGACCGCCAGTCACACGCTAATTGCTCATTTATGGCCAAGTTCCTTTCTCTCTGGTTTCACAATGGAAATGCGAAATCCTTATCTAACGTACTGGTGGATATGATGGATGATCTCTCAGGGGACTCGAGATGTGCACATAATTTGGAATCCCAGAAATGAGGGCTTGAAGGTCCTGTGCCAGGACGACTGGCCAGGAATTGGCCTTGGACAATGATAGGGGGTTAGTAGACTATAACTGCGATAGGGGGTAGATGGTGAGCTCCTCTGAGGACAGTGGCTATGGACTCTATAAGGTTTGTCAGTTTTAAATGCATAATAACTAGTAGGGATGATCAAAGATATGCAAATTCTTCCAAGTTGATGCAAATGTATGCACATTTTTATGCAAATATATGCAGCTTTAAAATGGACCAGTCAGTTTAAACCTGGATTTAAATTGATTGGTCCATTTTCATTTGCAAAGAAGAATTTGCATCTCATTAATCATCCCTAATAACCAGCATGACAGCCAGGCAAGTAGCATTTTTAGAGTGAAAAAAAGCGCTCTGAAACAGAGATACACAGATCAGACACTGTCTCGTATTGACCTGAGGAGGCAGACGGGTGCAGTGAAACACATTGGCCTCAATTCACTAAGCTTAACTCCTGTCTATAACCACCCTGGCGGTATTGACGAGCTCAGCTCGTCCAGGAAAAACTTGCTGAAAGCGGTATTGACGAGCTGAGCTCGTCAATACCGCCAGGGAGATTTCTCGTTTCTCTTCCCCGCCGGCTGCACTTTTCCCTCATCAGAGGGATTCCCCAGGATGGCTGGATGCCTGCCAGCACGCTGTGGGTAGCGATCTGTGCTACCCACAGCATACAGAACTAGCATCCAGCCACCCTGGGAATCCCTGTGCAGCCGGCGGGGCAGAGAATGTGTGGGGCTGTGCAGGGATTCCCCTTCTTTGCCGGCGGGTGGCTGGTGCGGGGATCCTCTCTGTGCGGGGGGCCGGGGATCCCCGTACTGTGCATGCGGGGTGACCCTTTTGTGTGTGCAGGGGGGCGGGTATCCCCTTCTATGGGGCTGGTCTTGGCCGGTCGGGGACACCCCCTTCTGTGGTGGGGGGAAGGTGGGTGTCCCCATCTATGTGGGCTGTGGGTGGCCTCTCCCTCCTCTTCCCCATCCCTCCCTCTCTGTCCCCCGTGTCCCCCCCCTCCCGATCCCGTGTCTCCCCCCTGTAAGAAGCCCTGATCTACTCACCTGAGGGCTTTCTCCTGCGGCGGCCACGATGGACACCCTCCTCCTCCATCGCCGAAGTCCCGGTCTGTGTAATTACAGTACGCGGCTTGGTGACGTCACCAAGCTGCGTACTGTAATTACAGAGAACACGAGACTTCGCGATGGAGGAGGAGGGTGTCCATCGTGGCCGCCGCAGGAGAAAGCCCTCAGGTGAGTAGATCAGGGCTTCTTACAGGGGGGAGACACGGGATCGGGGGGGGGGGGGGGACACGGGGGACAGAGAGGGAGGGATGGGGAAGAGGAGGGAGAGGCCACCCACAGCCCACATAGATGGGGACACCCACCTTCCCCCCACCACAGAAGGGGGTGTCCCCGACCGGCCAAGACCAGCCCCATAGAAGGGGATACCCGCCCCCCCCCCGCACACACAAAAGGGTCACCCCGCATGCACAGTACGGGGATCCCCGGCCCCCCGCACAGAGAGGATCCCCGCACCAGCCACCCGCCGGCAAAGAAGGGGAATCCCTGCACAGCCCCACACATTCTCTGCCCCGCCGGCTGCACAGGGATTCCCAGGGTGGCTGGATGCTAGTTCTGTATGCTGTGTGTAGTGGGGGGGACACAGGATCAGGGGTGAGAGGGGGGGCATGAAGGACAGAGAGGGAGGGATGGGGGAAGAGGAGGGAGAGGCCACCCACAGCCCGCATAGATGGGGACCCCCACCTCCCACCCACCACAGAAGGGGGTGTCCCCGACCCACCACGACTAGCCCCCATAGAAGGATGATACCTGCCCCCCCCCCAATGCACACACAGAAGGGCCACCCACACGCACAGTATGGGGATTCCCCCCCCCCCCCCCCACAGAGGGGATCCCCGCCGGCCACTACCAGCCAGCACAGAAGGGGAGCCCCCCCCCACAGAAGGGACACCCGGCCACAGTTAGGGGGCATCGGGGGCAATGGGGTTGGGGGGGCAGAGGCACCCGCAAACCTAGCTCCCTATACATATGACTCCCTAGACCTGGCTGCACATCTGTCTCCTATACACCTGGCTGCACATCTGTCTCCTATACACCAGCAAACATCTTGCTCCCTATATACCTGGCAAAACATCTAGCTAACTACACCTGGCTGCACATCTGGCTAATACATCTGGCTATACATCTGGGTCTTATACTCACCATTGGCATGCTGATCCCTCGCCGCGTACCTCTGATAGCTTCTCCAGTGCCTTCTTCCATGTCCCTTGGCGGATTTTGCTTCTCCCTTGGCGATCACATGTCCCCCGTCGATCGGCGTTGATGGCACCAATGTCACACAGCATCATCAAAATCTCGCAGCAAACACTTTTTTTTTATTGAATTCAATACAATAACCTGTATTGAATTCAATATAAAAAAAATGATTGCAAAAAAAATTGGTTGAAAATTATTGGAAATTAATTGAACCACTTTTTGCACGGAAATCCTGGGGAAATAGAACGCCAGGGTGGTTAAAGAAAACCTGAACTGAAAATTAAAAGTCAAAATAAGCATACACAAGTCATACTTGCCTCCTGTGTAGTCTACTCCTCAATCTTTCTCCTCTCCCTGTCCTGTATGTCCATTGTGATCAAGGGAATTCTCCGTCCTCCATTTTGAAAATGGCCATTACCCATAACAGCTTCCTGGTCAGCACACTGTTAAACTGTAACATCGCCCACTTGAGCCATAGGGAAACCTGGACTTTACCGGGCATATCAGTTGTGCTTTCAGCTATAACTGACAGCAACTGATATATAACTGACAGCAACTGATATATTTCAGTTATGACAAAATGTTGTCAGAATTGGAAGGGATCACTGTCAGAAGAAAATGGTGAGCTTCTGAGAGGAACTGATGGCAAGGTAACTATTTAATGTTCATTTGAAGTTACCTCATGTGTTTATTTTAAATAATTTTACTCAGTACAGGTTCCCTTTAATAACTCTTCTGATCTGTTTTACAGTTATCACCATGGTGATATAATTGTAATAACTGTAAAACAGCTCTGAAGAGTTATTAAAGACAGAAGTTTAGCTTAGTGAATTGAGGCCATTGTCTTTTTATTGGCGTCTAACAATAAAATCTAACCCCTTATCATAGGTTCATTTAAAAACACGGCAAGTTTAAAAGGGCGCGGGCCATCTCCGCTATCGATTATAGCGGCTGTACAGAAATCTTGGCGCACACAGTATTAAACTGGCTCCCCAATAAAATACCCACTGTACAGATCTCTTTTAATGGACGACGAGATACCAACTGCTAAGCAAACACCTCCACTGAAGGAGCAGTTAAAAAGGGCGTAAGGGCGTATACATTTTGTAGCTGCTATTTTCTATGTGTACTACTACTATTCTACTATTTATCGCCGCTGTTTGTAGCCACAGTTCGGGTGCCCTTTTTAAACAAGATGTCGGGGTTAAGGTTAGGTGGGTGAGGTTAAGGTTAGTTGTGGGGAGGGGGGGTACCAACTTTGCATCCAGACCTTGTTTCCCCTTTATAGACCAGAGCAGTGTTGACATTTTAGCTATGTCCCTATTTAATTAGCAATAACTTTATCCCTACTTATGACACCTAAATGAAATGTACTGTATATAATTTTTTCTTTCAGAACGAACTAGGCTTTCATTGTGTGGTATTTTTTCCCTTGAACAATTTTGTTTTCTATGCATTTTAATAGGAAAAAAATTTAAAAAACACATTATTTCTCAGTTTTAACCAATTCCAGTTTAAAAATAGAAAGCACTATCATAGATAAAAAACAAAAATCTTGTTTGGCTATTTCTACTGTTTATCACAAAATTTAAATTACGTTCCTGTCACAATTTATGGTGAAGATATTTGATTCTGAAATAATGCTACAGTGTGTATTTTTCACTATGAACTGAGAAAATAAAAGTATTTTTAATAGTAAAAATCAATCTTATTGGCTCCGGGAACATATATTCTCTTTCACCAATTAGTGCTGCAGCAGATAGTGCCTGAGGTTTTGCACAGGAGCAAGCCCAATCGAGGACGAAATACACTGTAGTGGTGGAAAAAGTGGTTGAGGTTAGTTGCCCATCAGGTTAAAGAGACAATGAAGCCGATACAAATTATGATATCATGATTTGTATGTGTAGTACAGCTAAGAAATACAACATTAGGAGCAGAGACATAAGTCTAATATTGTTTCCAGTACAGGAAGAGATAAGAAACTCCAGTTATCTATGCAAAAGAGCCATTGAGCTCCACAACTTTCAAAGTCTCGGAGAGCTCTGTCTTCTGAAGCTCGTTATCTCAACTGTCAGTCACTGTATGTTCTTTGTCTCTCCAGAGGCCAGTTTGAAAATTCACTGGCCTGCTCTGTAAAATCATTTAGAATGCTGAGTGTAATGTTTAAACTGCAAGTATTAGAGAATGATGCAATAGTATATGATGCCATGTTATAAAAACACTATATAACTGAAAATAACAATGAGGATATTTTCTTTGCTACCAATGTTCTAGTAATTATCCGTACTACACAATCAGTCTATTATATAATTTTTTTGTTTTTGCTGCTTCAGTCTCTCTTTAAGGGTTAGGCACCATGGGGGGGGGGGGGGGGGGGCTGTGTAGCACCAACAACAGAGGGTTCTGTGTGAGAGCAGGGAGAGGTTAGGTCATAGTAAATATTGCCAATATTTTACCATATGAAGGTTGTGGAATATCGTTAAAACTACCGATATTCTACTACCGCTATCTTGCGGCTTTTTCAAATGTATGTCTTATCATGAGTTAAGCCTGTTCTTATTACTTACCTCCACTCACTGCATATTGTATCTCAATTGGGGCTCCTCCTCCTATCTTGCATAATCTTCTGACACAATGGTCACTGTCCAGTCCTGGTAGCACTATGATAGTAACGCTACAGTATATATCACTTCACTCGACCTATTGAAAGTCATGTGAAAAGTGTAGTAGATACTTTCTGGACTTGTTACAGTGCCCATGTTTTCGTACTTGACATGGATAAATTATAATCAGACTTTGTTGGTTATTTCTTCCCCTGGCAACAGTTTGCATCCCGTCAACATTTCTTGCATGACTCTCGGAGAGCGGGGCGCGAGAGGGCTGTAAACCGCTGAATAATAGCGCTGTCAGTAAAAGCAAACACACTTTGTGTGAGTGCAGGAACCTTCCCGGTGTAAAATGCAGAGCTGGCGAGAGTTTGCAGGAATGGGCCTGGCACGGGTCCTTCAAGCCCTCATTTCTGGGATTCCACAATATGTGCACATCTTAGGTCGACTGGGAGATCATCCATCAAATCATACCGATATGTTAGATTAGGATTCCGCATTCTGCATTTCAATTCCGAAATTGGAGAAAGAAAAACTCGGCCTGTCATTTTTTAGCCATGAGAATGTACATCGTGAATGAGCAATTAACATGTGACTGGCGGTCGTGTTTAACGTCTTTGTCACACAGGGGATTAGATCAACTACAAATCTGTTAACGTTATCATGTGCAGGTGCTAAACACTGTCGTAGAAGCAGAAAAACATACCTGTTTATTTTTTATAGCGCTGACATTATGCTTTATAGAGTCCATAATCATTTCACTAACTGTCCCTCAAAGGGGCAGTCTAATCCCTGCCGTAGTCAATAGTCTAAGGCTAGGTTAACACTATGCTGGTTTCCTGATGTTACCGCTCACAGTGCATCTAGTGTACAACTTAATTGCCGATGCAATACGGTCTATGAATTGCAAGGTAGGGTGACCAAACACACTAAAAAAGGACACAACAGGAGTCCAAATGGAGCAGTATGTTACAAGATGAGTTATGGAAAACAAAACGGATTAGGGTACTCACATAGGAAGGTTGCGCGAGGGGCAACCAACCGCTGAAAGCAGGTGGAGATCTTAAACCTGACTCCACTCGGGTGTCCGGCTGGAACAGGATGTGGACGCACTCTTGGAAAAAACAACAAAAGTAGTATCAATGGCAAAGCCACTAGCTACCAACGTACACCCCTCCCAAAGGAGGGTGAAAAGCACAAATGGGTTTAAGAGGCATCCAGAAGTATATAAGATAGAGTTAAAAACAGCTAAAAGTAGAAAAAATAGAGGTGGCTTACCTCGATAACGAGTTTATAAATATGAATTTTACTATAGCTAATAGGAATCCATATTTAAATAAAAAGACTCAGATACTCACCTAAGGAGAGGGAAGGAGAGGGTCTTAATGAGCCTTCCCTCTCCTCTCCCAGTGCCCTCTGTGCTGCTCTGGCTCCCCCGTGCGAGTGCGTCATAGAGGGCGGTCGCGCGTGTGCAGTGTAGAGCGGCCCGTCTTCGGGAACACTTAGGCTCTCGAAGCATTTCCGAAGCCTCTCATCGGCGGGGAAACAGCGGTATTTGACCGGAACGGTCCAATACCGCTGTGGGGGAGCCAGCACAACAGCGGGGACCGGGAGAGGAGAGGGAATGCTCTATGGGACCCAGAGCCATCCTCTCCTTAGGTGAGCATCTGACTTTTTATTTAAATTTTGGTTCCTATTAGCTTAAGCACAGTCAACATGTTTTGTGGGTGTGTGCTCACTTCCTCAGGCCGAATAAAGTGCCAGAGTAGTATCAGAGCCAGGTATGGATCACCTCACACTGCTTCCTCAGAGATAATGAGAGAACAGACAACAGATTATTCGACTACAGTGTATCTTTTAAAGAGGAGTCTTACTTTATTCCTGTTCTTAAATGCTTACACCACCAGTCAGAAAGAGCTCTTCCTGTCTGTAATCTTACTGTAGAACTGCGTGAAGCAGAGAGAGACACAGGATCAGGCACACAGAGCTGCAGCTGATGAGTTCTTTACACACTACATATTTTGATACTATATCTCTGATTTCTGTCCTGATGACATTTCAGTCACAGGATTACAGTAAGGACTGTTTCTGTATGCTGGATGTGCTGGACCCAGTCCTCCATAGTAATGTCCACAGTGAAAACTGTTCACTGTAAATGTCATATTCTCACCAAATAAGTTATGGAAAGGTGAAAAGAAGCCTTTTTATTACGATTTACTACTAGAAATATATATTTAGAATTTCAGGAAAGTTTGATAGTTGTCCTTTAAGGCATATATTATCATTTAATGAAAAGCAAGCTCAACGCTTCCTCGACAACTTCAAACGAAACTGCTGAAACATCGCAGACACGCTTATTACCATTGTGTAGGATTTGTCATGCAGATCTGTTTCCCAAACTCACAGTACCTCTCATAATCCCATTGCCAGGCAACTCCTCTTCATCTGGCTGTGCCAGAGCTATACTGAAACCTCCCATTTACGGCTGCATAGGTACCACAGTCAGGATTATACCTTTATAGGTTTGAAATGACTGAACTGATAAGTCACAGGAATATTAAGGCAGATTAGGGATAGCAAAAGCTTAGAGCTGCAGAGAATGTTCCCTGGCTCTGAAGGAAATATGGTGTTTGCTGCAAGCTGACATATTTATCTCCTTTTATAGCATGCACATTGCCTGGCTGTCCTGCTGATCTTCTGCCTCTAAAGGCGGTCATACGCTGGTCGATTTGCCATCAGATCGACCAACAGATAGATCCCTCTCTGATCGAATCTGATCAGAGAGGGATCGTATGGCTGCCTTTACTGCAAACAGATTGCGAATCGATTTCACTATGAAACCGATCACAATCTGTGAAGCTGCTGCCCCCGCATACATTACCTGATCCGGCCGGCGCGAGTCCCCCGGTCTCCGCTGTCTTCTTCTCCGCTGGGTTCCGGGTTCCGACCGGCTGGCTCCACTTACTTCCTGTCCCGACAGGAAGTTTAAACAGTAGAGCTCCCTCTACTGTTTAAACTTCCCCGGAGTAAGTGAAGCCAGCCGGTCCAGAACCCGGAACCCAGCGGAGAAGGAGCAGCAGGGACTTGCGCCGGCCAGATCAGATAATGTATTGCCGCTAGCGTCGGGCATTCGAACGCCATTATCGACTCACTCCCGACCCGCCGACGATCGAGCGAAATCTTCCGTAAGGACGGATCGACGGGAGCAAGTGATTTTGGACGGAAATCGATTGTTCTTTCAGCGTTTGCGCAACAATTTCACAGCAGATTCGATCACAGTGATCGAATCTGCTGTATATCGGCGGGAAAATCGTTAGGTGTATGGGCCCCTTTACACTTTTAGCCATAGACCCTGAACAAGCATGCAGATCAGAGGTTTGACTCAAGTCTGACTGGATTAGCCACGTTCTTGTTTCAGGGGAGTAATTCAGAAGCTACTGATGCATGAACGATCAGCAGGACGCCAAGCAACTGTTGTTACTATAACTGTCACCCAAAATGGTCACCAATGGTTGTTTTGGAAGGCAGTCGCTTCTGTGTGCTACTTTGGATGGAGAATGCATTTTCAACATTGGCTTTCTCTGATTGGAATGCATGATGGATTCATTAGCTTTGTGTGGTCCTTATCTGTGCGTTGCTTTATTGCTGGAGTAATGACATTTATCGATACCGGGCAGACTTGGCAAACACAAGCAGACTTGCAGGGCAGTTGCTGCATAATCTATGTGCTTTCCTAGCCCTTAATTAGCAGTAGAGGAAATACATTAACAATGAGACGATAACAATTGATGTAGTCCCCTAAGTTAAATAATTTATTGTTCTGTGTTAAACAGTTCATTAAATTTGCCAGTACATTTCCAGGATATCTTAAAGCACCATATAAAAAAATACATCTCTGGCATCCTCAGTTTAGCAATACTAAAAAAAAATAATTATTGTGTGTGTGAATGTACAAGGTGTGATTGTTATATAATAATCACCGTATATACTCGCATATAAGATGACCCGTGTATAAGCCAAGGTACCCAGTTTTCTCTCAGAAACCAGGAAAAGTGATTGACTCACATATAAGCCCCCTTCCCAGTACACCCCCCTCCACAGTACAGATAGTTAGATGTGCCCCCAGTACAAGTCCGCCCCCCTTCCCATAGCCAGATGCGCCCCAAGAATGATACAACTGTCTCTCAAGATGCTACTAGATGGCGTTATAAATATGAAACACAGCGATTGCCACACAGGAAGATCCCTGATCATTGCACCGCTGACGCGTTGCTTGCATGCTCTGCTCTACAAACCGTGGGAGATAGGTAGTCTTGAGTATCACACTCTGCACACCATGTTGCAGGGGATGGGGGGGCATGGACACAGTAGGGAGTCGGCTGGCAAGAGCAGGATCACTAGTGCACAATCCTTACACTCCTCTGCCAGTAACAAAACTTGGTCCACCATCCGTTCTGTTTCACTGACTCGCATATAAGCCAAGGGGGTAGCTTTTTGGCACTTTTTTTGTGCTTAAAAATTAGACTTGTACGTGAGTATATAAAGTGTGCATGCTGTGAGTTGAGATATGCTATCACCATGGATGACCTTTAACCACTTCAGTACCAGCAGTCTCTGCCCCCTTAAGGACCCGACACTGCTGGTCCCAGAAACAACCGAATCGCTGCACATACCCGGCCCTACCGCTGTCCACGACAAACACCCGTTGCCTCAGGCAACTCACTCTGCCATCTCTATGACAGCAGAGCTCTATGAGCCGGTCATGAGCCGATTTTATTGGCTCCTGAATCTGTGATCAATGTAACCCAATGGGAGTTGCTTACAGTCCTGGCCAAAAGTTTTGAGACTGTCAAAAATATGAGTTTTCACAAAGTTTGCTGCTAAACTGCTTTTAGATCTTTGTTGCAGTTGTTTATATGATGTACTGAAATATAATTATAAGCACTTCATACATTTCAAAGGCTTTCATTGACAATTACATGAGATTTATGCAAAGAGTCAGTATTTGCAGTGTTGGCGCTTCTTTTTCAGGACCTCTGCAATGTGACTGGGCATGCTCTCAATCAACTTCTGGGCCAAATCCTGACTGATAGCAACCCATTCTTTCATAATCTCTTCTTTGAGTTTCTCAGAATTAGTTGTTTTTTGTTTGTCCACCCGCCTCTTGAGGAATGACCACAAGTTCTCAATGGGATTAATATCTGAGGAGTTTCCAGGCCATGGACCCAAAATTTCTATGTTTTGGTCCCAGAGCCACTTAGTTATCACTTTTGCCTTATGACACGGTGCTACATCGTGCTGGAAAATGCATTGTTCTTAACCAAACTGTTGTTGGATTGTTGGAAGAAGTTGCAGTTGGTGGGTGTTTTGGTACCATTCTTTATTCATGGCTGTGTTTTTGGGCAAAATTGTGAGTGAGCCCACTCCCTTGGATGAGAAGCAACCTCACACATGAATGGTGGCAGGTGTGAGTGCATCTGCATGCACAGTGAGGCGAAGACTTTTGGAAGATAGCCTGGTATCAAGAAGGGCAGCAAAGAAGCCACTTCTCTCCCCAAAAAACATCAGGGACTGATTGATCTTCTGCAGAAAGTATGGTGAATGGACTGCTGAGGAATGGAGCAAAGTCATATTCTCAGATGAAGCCCCTTTCCGGGGCATCTGGAAAAAGGCTTTTCAGCAGAAGAAAAGGTGAGCGCTACCATCAGTCCTGTGTCATGCCAACAGTGAAGCATCCTGAGACCATTCATGTGTGGGGTTGCTTCTCATCCAAAGGAGTGGGCTCACTCACAATTTTGCCCAAAAACACAGCCATGAATAAAGAATGGTGGATGGATAGTGTAATGGTTAAGGGCTCTGCCTCTGACACGGGAGACCAGGGTTCGAATCTCAGCTCTGCCTGTTCAGTAAGCCAGCACCTATTCAGCAGGAGACCTTAGGCAAGGTCCCTAACACTGCTACTGCCTATAGAGCGCGTCCTAGTGGCTGCAGCTCTGGCACTTTGAGTCTGCCAGGAGAAAAGCGCTATATAAGTGTTTGTCTTTTGTTTGTCTTTGTACCAAAACCCCCTTCAACAGCAACTTCTTCCAACAATCCAACAACAGTTTGGTGAAGAACAACACATTTTCCAGCACGATGGAGCACCGTGTCATAAGGCAAATGTGATAACTAAGTGGCTCTGGGACCAAAACGTTGAAATTTTGAGTCCATGGCCTGGAATCTCCCCAGATCTTAATCCCATTGAGAACTTGTGGTCGTTCCTCAAGAGGCGGGTGGACAAACAAAAACCAACTAATTCTGAGAAATTCAAAGAAGAGATTATGAAAGAATAGGTTGCTATCAGTCAGGATTTGGCCCAGAAGTTGATTGAGAGCATGCCCAGTCGCATTGCAAAGGTCCTGAAAAAGAAGGACCAACACTGCAAATACTGACCTTTGCATAAATCTCATGTAATTGTCAATAAAAGCCTTTGAAATGTATGAAGTGCTTATAATTATACTTCAGTACATCACATAAACAACTGAAACAAAGATCTAAAAGCAGTTTAGCAGCAAACTTTGTGAAAACTCATATTTTTGACAGTCTCAAAACTTTTGGCCAGGACTGTACATTGATGACGGGTCAGGAGCCAATAAAATCATCTCCTGCCCAGCTCACAGAGCTCTGCCGTCACAAGAACAGCAGCGCGAGTGAGCTGTGGCGGGTAGACAGCAATGAGAGCAGTGAGAACGTGCAGAGGAGGTGGTGTGAAATCTATGCCTTTTCAGGTTTAACCGCATCAAAACAGGTTGTAGATTTCAATCACCGCCGTCCAGAAGCGGTTAAAGAAAGTCCATCACTTCCAATTGTTTTTGTGCAGTTTATCAACTGAAAGTTTGATTGGATATTTTGGAAAATCTCTTTGTGAGGGGGCGGGGCAAGAGCGGAGGGTGGGGGGAGTCGATGTCCCATAGTGTGGCACTGCATAAAGCAGCATAGGGCTTGGGGCTTTATTGATGCTTGATAGATTCCTGCTGAAATGTATTGAAATTGCTTTTGAAGTGTAAGATAGGAATCGACCACTATCTGAACGAAAAAGACAAAAGAAATACCGAGAGCCCAATATAGTGTAGTATGCAAAACAAGGGGTTGGAAATGAAAAGTATATAATGTATATACTCACAAACGTGGGTTACCTCCTAGGTAACCACTGTATAGGCAGGTGAGGAGATTAGACCTGTCCTCACTCAGGATTAAAAGTCGCTCGCTGTAGATAAGGAATTAAGGGGCAACACCCCTCCACCAGGGGTGAATATTGATTATGTAAGAGTGAACAGAGGCGCCAGCAGGATAAAAGGTTCTAAAAGGCTTAAAATCCCCCAGGTGGTGGTGGTGGACTCGCCTTTCCAAAGCAGACAAGATACCGTCAGTTTTATGACAACAGGTTTATTAATATACCCCAAAACAAACAGTGCAATGCGTTTCACGGGTATGTTCCCACTTCCTCAGGCAATAAACAGATAGGAGTACACAGTATAGTCTCAAGGTCACAAATAGCGCCTCTGTATCAAGGCGCTATTCGTGACCTTGAGACTATACTGTGTACTCCTATCTGTTTATTGCCTGAGGAAGCGGGAACATACCCGTGAAATGCGTTGCACTGTTTGTTTTGGAGTGTATTAAAACTGACGGTATCTTGTCTGCTTTGGAAAGGCGTGTCCACCACCACCTCCTGAGGGATTTTAAGCCTTTTAGAACCTTTTATCCTGCTGGCGCCTCTGTTCACTCCTACACTATCTGAACGAAAGCCACTTGGGGTCAATCGGCTTTCCAGATTGGGATTTTTTGGGGGATTTTTTTGGGGATTTTTTTTTTTTTTAGTTTATAACATGAAGAAGCAAAATCATTTGCATGCAGTTGTTTCCAAAGTCACATAATGATAAAAATAAGCCATGTAGCGCATTATTATTCTTATTTAGTATTTATATAGCGCCAACATCTTCCTCAGCGTTGTTTATAGCGTACTATATAGACTTGTCACTAACTGTCCCTCACAGGGGCTCACAATCTAATCCCTACCGCAGTCAGATATCCATCATAGTCTAGGGCCAACTTGTTTGGAGGGAAGCCAATTAACTTATTTGTATGTTTTTGGGATGTGGGAGGAAACCAGAGTGCACGGAGGAAACCCACTAAGACATGGGGAGAACATACAGACTCTGTGCAGATGTTGCCCTGACTGTATCCCGGGGCCCGGTGCTGCAAGGTGAGAGTGCCATCTACAATGCCACCATGCTGCCGTGCGTATTGTTAATCCTGTGTTATATCACTGAGACAGGCAAATTTCCAGAAGCATATCGATGTCCCCTTGCAAATTTGGACATATTAGACCCGTATATGGCTAGCTGTTCACCTTGGGGTTGTTGTTTTTTTTTTCAAAATTGAAATCCATCTTGAAGAACATCCATTTTTAGACATTAGATGAGGTAAAGATAATTATTATTATTTATTGGATTCTTAGAGAGCCAACCTATTACACAACACTGGACAATAAACAGGGTTACAGACAATGATACATAGGGTTGGCGGACACCACGATTATACAAGTAATAGGATACAAGATACTGGATCATGTGTTAGAGAAGTGGTCATAGACACCAAGTGATCCAAGTTGATGTCAGTCTATGGGAAGGGCAAACTAATAGAAACCAGCACACTCCAATTCATCGTGCAAAAATATCCTTAAGCTTTTATTGCAAAAGAGCTTCACGGTTTACTAAAAAGTATCCAAAGAATGTCCGCAAACCACTTTAACAGGTACTTTTTATTGCTCCATCACTAGTTACGTAACTGTGCCTTGACAAAGGGGACGTGTGGTCCCGAAACAAGCAATCGTCAGTTTTACAATCGATTGTGTGCATGGTGATGGAGCAATAAAAAGTTCCGGTAAAGTGGTGTGCAGACCTTCTTTGGATACTTGTATGGACTTTGGCTTATTGGTCCTGCACCCACCACCTCTGCTGGATGTTGCTGTGCGATCCTTGGAATTACTACAGTGTACACAAAAGCTTATTGTGACCAGTGCAAGCCACAGGCAGTAGATAGGTAAACATAGGTCCCCAAAGTCCATCAAATAACCCGCTTGTCACTGTTATTACAGGCTAAAAGAGAGCTAGAGTCCCAATCACATAGCTTCCTCACGTCACAGCAACAGACACTGGCCTAGAGCTGTTTCAGGCATGCACGCCCGTCTTCAAGCCAAACAATGTGCACATTGTGCTGGTTTCTTCTATATTGCTGATTGTGGCCTTGCCTGGTGCTCACATTGACTGACCTCTTTTGCTCTTGCTCCTCACATGCAAAGGGTAGTGCGCCCAGGAATCCCTACATTGCACAGTCTGTGGGAAGGGTGCACGGCACCATAATGGGGGTGCATGACCAGATGGGATACACTAGGGAGGAGGTCACTGCCAAAGACTTAGAATCTAATGGGTGGGGTTAGGGACACCTTTGGCTAGGGCAGTGTTTCTCCAACCGGTCCTCGTGACTCCCCAACAGTGCATGTTTTGCAGGCCACCTCATCTATGCACAGGTGGGGTAATTAGTGTCTCCTCTACATGGAAACCACCTAGCTGAAACACTAATTACCCTAACTGTGCATAGGTGAGGTTGCCCTGCAAAACATGCACCGTTGGGGAGTCACAAGGACAGGTTTGAGAAACAGTGGGCTAGGGGGTACCCTAATGGTGTTCAGCAGAGAGAGGCTAGGATGTTGGTTGGGGCAGAGGGGAGAACATCTTCAAGGGGTGGGTTTTGAAGGCTTGTTTAAAGGTGTTGGAGGGGGTGAGTCTGATGGGCGGTTGGAGGGCGTTCCAGAGAGTAGATAACACCTGCTTCCAACAATGGAGAATTCACATATCTTAGTGTTCGGGTAGGCGAGGGCGAACACTTTCATTCCAGCGCAGGAGACCTGGGCGCAGCAGTGAGTAACTTCAGCGCCGTCAGAAGACGGAGCCGAAGTTACTTATAAAACACTATAATTCGGCCTCCAGCAGTTGCTGGAAGCTGAATTATTTCATTACCCACCATCCATGGCGGCCTGGAGGGGGAATAGTATTTGACATCGATGGGAATTTGTGCAGGATAAGCCATATCGGCTGTATCCTGCGCCCAAGTCTCCTGCGCCGATTCCTCTCGTACGTGGTGAGGGGAGTATGCTGAAGGACATTACAATTAAGCTGTACTTTTGTAATTATTAGCCACATTTTAGCAACTTTTATTAGCTACACCAGTACCTCATAGCTACATACATATAATGATTGAGAATTTCTGTGAGGAACATTTGGTTCCAACTTATGTTATCTTTAGCAGCCAGTGTCCTCAGACCACTGCTCTTGAACTGAAGTTATCTCGGCGTCTAAGGCCTCAATTCACGGAGTTTTATCAAACACTTTATCAAACGTTTGATAAACGTTTGGTAAATTACCTCATGGGTAAAATCTAATTTTGAATTCACTAAGGTGTTATATATTTATCGAATGTTTTATCGATAAAACGTTCAACAAATATATAACACCTTAGTGAGATTTTACCCATAAGGTAAATTATGAAACGTTTGATAAAGTATTTGATAAACGTTTGATAATGCTCCGTGAATTGAGGCCTAAGTCTCCGTGAGGCTCTCTGTCTATATGATTCATGTGTCCTTGCTGACATTGCTTCCTTCTGCGACTGTCCCTGGAAACTTGAGGCATTTATCTGGGTCAATCACATATACAGATATTACATTAAAGGGGGATGACATAACATTCAATTAAAAAGTTTTTGTTCCTACTTTTTATCACCCATACAGTTATCATATTTGCTTTTGTGCTCAAGTAATATTGTCTGTCTACAAATAACAAGTTCATAAAATACTGTTTATCTGCTCTGAAAGCTACCATTGAGTTTTATGGCATAGCTGCTGTATTTATATATTAAAATATATCTAGTGATCATTTCTTAGCTCTTTCTGCTTCTCAGCTCAGTACAGCTCAGTTACCACAGTTTGCTAATGTTTACTAATTGTATCTGACAAAGGAATGTAAACAAAAGATAAAGTTATCACCTCTTTGGATGGGGCCAGAAGCTGCCCACTGAGTCAAGGAGCACTGAAGAACAAAATGCTGTGTTTAACTGTTTGAATGTTATTCTGTTCTATTTGTAAAAGACTTGTTGGGTTTGTATCCACTTGTGTACGTTTCTCTCCTTGCTCCCTCCTGGACACCAGACTCACTCCTTGAAAGATGTAACTTTGGGTGGGTGATGGGAAGTGCAGCGAGTCTGCCTCTTCCTGTCAGAAATTTTCACTAGTCAAAAGTTGAATTTTCCTAGGTATTTTTGGGGTACCCAGGGGAATGAGGAGAGGAATGGACAAAATACAGAGGAATGTGGGTCCAGAATGAACATACCTCTGTGCTTGCCTTAGGTAGCTTTGCTTCGGGTCAGGTATCTTATAAGAATTTTTTTTGTAAATGTTTTGTTAGTATTGTATAATCGTTACTTATTTTACTAGAATGTTAGTCATTATTTAGTAGTTATAATGGCCTATGAGGTGTACGTTCTGGGGTGCACCAAATGGGTATTAACTTCAATAGAAAGAAGCCTCTGGGTAATCCTGAGGCTTCCCCCGTCGTCCTCCACCACTGGGCCGTACCAGCAATGTGTCCTGCCAAAAACCCAGAAAAAGCGGAGCTCGATCAGGTTTATTCTTCCATGCAGGCAGGAGCTGTCGACAAGGGCTTGGCAACAGTTTGCACATGTGCAGTAGCACAGTGCCGATCAGGGTTCGGTGGAAAAATGTAAACACGAGATCCATGCTAATATCCATGCTCAGTACGGCCTTGCTCGTCCCCGCATGGGAGCGTGGCCACAAACTTTGGGGGTCCCAGCGCTAGAACGGCCTGGTGGAGGAGTACAGGGGCATGAAGCAGGTCATTTTGGCGCCTAGCGCTGAAGCTGGGCACCACTAATGCTATAGTGTGCCCCCTGTGCAAGGGTAATTCGGTGTTCTGGTGACTGGACCCTGAAAAACGTATCCCTCTGAGTTACTACGGCTCGGAGGGGGAATAGTATTTAAAGCCGCGGGGAGTTTGAGCGGCAGCAGGGGGAGCCGTCATTCCGCCTGTGCCTAGCTCACCGGTGATGTTATATTACGTATGCCAGTGGAAGCCTCCTGAAGATCCAGAGACCCCCCCCCCCCCCTCTCCTGAGGAAAGTAGCTAAAGTTTTATTTAAAAAATCTCCCAGGTTTGCTTTAACATGAATACAGAAGTGGATATATATATAATATGGTTAATTTTGAAAGGTCTTATTTTACACAGTAAAAGAGGGAGGTGGGGCAATTACTTTACCTGTCCCCCTCTGGCCTTCACTCTTCTAGGGTCTGCATTTCAATGGAGGAGAATGGGGAGTGTAATAGCACGTGTGTATCTAGTTATTGGCTCCTCATTATAAGGGGATTGCTAAACTGTCTAAAAAGCTTTGTCCAATACAGCAGGATTTGTTTCTGAAAATACCTCGCCGGTCTTTAAACTATGAATTGGTCTTTTGAGATTGCCTAATATTGGCTACATAAGCCAGTAATTTAGTAGGCTGGTTTCTCAGTTCAAAGTACTTCTGCTTAACAAAGAAGTGTTTCCTCTTAGCTCAATCCAACTGCGTATTCTGAATACCCCATGAGCCATCAACCAGCTTCTCCCATTAGCCTGAGAGGGATTAGCTATAAATAGTGCTTCTGTTTCAGTTACCTTCCTTTCAGCTTGTTCATTCTTCCCCTCGGGCGTTTACTTATTATAGGAAAACTGTAGCATAAAGGAATCCCCGAAATACAGTGAAATAAAACCAAGCGGCAGATGAATTATCTTCTTCTAGTGAAAATAGTTAAAGAGAACCCGAGGTGGGTTTGAAGAATATTATCTGCATACAGAGGCTGGATCTGCCTATACAGCCCAGCCTCTGTTGCAATCCCAAACCCCCCTAAGGTCCCCCTGCACTCTGCAATCCCTCATAAATCACAGCCACACTGCTGACAAACAGCTTGTCAGAGCTGGCTGTGTTTATCTCTATAGTGTCAGTCTGCTGCTCTCCCCGCCTCCTGCAGAACTCCAGTCCCCGCCTGCACCCCTTCCCTTCCTGCTGATTGGAGGGAAGGGACGGGGCAGGGACCGGAGCTATGCAGGAGGTGGGGGAGCAGCTGAGACTGACACTACAGATGTAAACACAGCCTCAAAGCACGACTGTGATTTATGAGGGATTGCAGAGTGCAGGGGGACCTTAGTGGGGTTTGGGATAGCAACAGAGGCTGGACTGTATAGGCAGATCCAGCCTCTGTATGCAGATAACATTCTTTAAACACACCTCGGGTTCTCTTTAAGGGCTCTGCCTCTAACACAGGAGACCAGGTTCATATCAGCACCGTTACTATGCTGTAGAATATCTTGATATTCATTCCCCCAATCATGCCCGGAGGTGAACTCTCAGCAGCAGCCATTTAATTATGCGGTGCCCGAAGAACATCTTTGTGCACCAGAGAATGAGGCATACTCAGGTGACAACCAGTCTCCAGTTGGACAACATTGTCACCTGATGCAGAATTGGATTGGAAGCCAGCGAATGACTGCTCACTGGCTTCTACAGTATGTGGATGGGTGGTGCCAGCAGTGGTGCTATTCTATATGCGAGCCGCTGACATTTAAAGGTGCAGTGGACCACATATACAGTTGGCTGCAAAAGTATTCGGCCCCCTTGAAGTTTTCCAGGGATGCTCGGGTACTACTTTTTACTACCCGCCCGGATCCGGGTACCCAGTTATCCGGATCCGATTCGGATATCCGAATTTGACATTTTTTCTACCCGAACAGAATTCGAATACCCGACTCTATTATCTATACTATCCGGCCGGATTCGGATACCCGAACTGAAAATCTAAAACTATCATTTTAAAGCCTATCCTGTAGGGAATTGCAGTTTTTCAAAACAGCTTACATACCATAGCTGGGATTAGAACCCAGGACTCAGTGTGTAGTAGGTATCTGTCTTACCCACTAGACCATCAGCCACACTACATGCTAAAGCTGGCCTAGCATCATTGTACCATACTACCATTATGATCAATTCAATAGAAAAAGTAGCATGATTAAGGACTTGTACTTTTTGAAAAGCCAGCTCACATACCATAGCTGGGATTAGAACCCAGGACTCAGTGTGTAGTAGGTATCTGTCTTACCCACTAGACCATCAGCCACACTACATGCTAAAGCTGGTTAATGATTTTTTGAAGGCCAGTCACTTTTTAACCAGTGTTTTAGCCACTACAATGAGAACACAACAAAACAGACTTCTCTCAAAAGGGAAAGGGTTCACCAAACGTTGCCTCCAATCACAGACTTTGAAGATTTTTGTGACCTGGCTGAAAAACAGTACTGTATTAGAATCTTTTTATTGAAGTTTTTATTGGAAATACATTTAGGAAATACATAGGTGTGACCTCTCTCCTACCATCTGATAAATGCTAGGCCAGCTCTAGCATATAGTGTGGCTGATGGTCTAGTGGGTAAGACAGATACCTACTACATACTAAGTCCTGGGTTCTAATCCCAGCTATGGTATGTAAGCTGTTTTGAAAAACTGCAATTCCCTACAGGATGATATAGATGGATGGATGATGGAAGAAGAGGAGGAAGAGAGAGAGATTTTTTTTTAAATCTGTGATTCGGGTAATTCGGATATCCGCGGGTATCCGGATCGGTGGTGGAACTATCTGCAGATAGCTATCCGGATATCTGCAGAACTATCCGGAATCCGGATCCGACCCGGATAATAGAAAAAGGTCGGATATCCGGATTAATTCGGGTACCCGAGATCCGAATGGATCGAAAATCATACATCATTCCAAACATTTTTTACAAATAAATAACTGCAAAGTGGGGGTGTGCGTAATTATTCGGCCCCCTGAGTCAATACTTTGTAGAACCACCTTTTGCTGCAATTACAGCTGCCAGTCTTTTAGGGTATGTCTCTACCAGCTTTGCACACCTAGAGACTGAAATCCTTGCCCATTCTTCTTTGCAAAACAGCTCCAGCTCAGTCAGATTAGATGGGCAGCGTTTGTGAACAGCAGTTTTCAGATCTTGCCACAGATTCTCGATTGGATTTAGATCTGGACTTTGACTGGGCGATTCTAACACATAGATATGTTTTGTTTTAAACCATTCCTTTGTTGCCCTGGCTTTATGTTTAGGGTGTCCCCCCCCCCCCCCCCCCCCCGAGCATGATGCTGCCACCACCATATTTGACAGTGGGGATGGTGTGTTCAGAGTGATGTGGAGTGTTAGTTTTCCGCCACACATAGCGTTTTGCATTTTGGGCAAAAAGTTCAATTTTGGTCTCATCTGACCAGAGCACCTTCTTCCACATGGTTGCTGTGTCCCCCACATGGCTTGTGGCAAACTGCAAACGGGACTTATGCTTTCTGTTAACAATGCCTTTCTTCTTGCCACTCTTCCATAAAGGCCAACTTTGTACAGTGCATGACTAATAGTTGTCCTATGGACAGAGTCTCCCACCTAAGCTGTAGATCTCTGCAGCTCGTCCAGAGTCACCATGGACCTCTTGACTGCATTTCTGATCAGCGCTCTCCTTGTTCGGCCTGTGAGTTTAGGTGGATTGCCTTGTCTTGGTAGGTTTACAGTTGTGCCATACTCCTTCCATTTCTGAATGATCGCTTGAACAGTGCTCCGTGGCATGTTCAAGGCTTTGGAAATCTTTTTGTAGCCTAAGCCTGCTTCAAATTTCTCAATAACTTTATCCCTGACCTGTCTGGTGTGATCTTTGGACTTCACGGTGTTGTTGCTCCTAATATTCTCTTAGACAACCTCTGAGGCCCTCACAGAGCAGCTGTATTTGTACTGACATTACAGGGAGTGCAGAATTATTAGGCAAGTTGTATTTTTGAGGAATAATTTTGTTATTGAACAACAACCATGTTCTCAATCCCAAAAAAAACAAAAAACTCATTAATATCAAGGCTGAATATTTTTGAAAGTAGTTTTTAGTTTTAGCAATTTTAGGAGGATATCTGTGTGTGCAGGTGACTATTACTGTGCATAATTATTAGGCAACTTAACAAAAAACAAATATATACCCATTTCAATTATTTGTTTTTACCAGTGAAACCAATATAACTTCTCAACATTCACAAATATACATTTCTGACATTCAAAAACAAAACAAAACAAAAACAAATCAGTGACCAAAATAGCCATCTTTCTTTGCAAGGACAGTCAAAAGCCTGCCATCCATGGATTATGTCAGTGTTTTGATCTGTTCACCATCAACATTGCGTGCGGCAGCAACCACAGCCTCCCAGACACTGTTCAGAGAGGTGTACTGTTTTCCCTCCTTGTAAATCTCACATTTTATGATGGACCACAGGTTCTCAATGGGGTTCAGATCTGGTGAACAAGGAGGCCATGTCATTAGTTTTTCTTCTTTTATATCCTTTCTTGCCAGCCACGCTGTGGAGTACTTGGACGCGTGTGATGGAGCATTGTCCTGCATGAAAATCATGTTTTTCTTGAAGGATGCAGACTTCTTCCTGTACCACTGCTTGAAGAAGGTGTCTTCCAGAAACTGGCAGTAAGACTGGGAGTTGAGCTTGACTCCATCCTCATTCCGAAAAGGCCCCACAAGCTCATCTTTGATGATACCAGCCCAAACCAGTACTCCACCTCCATCTTGCTGGCGTCTGAGTCGGACTGGAGCTCTCTGCCCTTTACCAATCCAGCCACGGGCCCATCAAGACTCACTCTCATTTCATCAGTCCATAAAACCTTAGAAAATCAGTCTTGAGATATTTCTTGGCCCAGTCTTGACGTTTCAGCTTGTGTGTCTTGTTCAGTGGTGGTCGTCTTTCAGCCTTTCTTACCTTGGCCATGTCTCTGAGTATTGCACACCTTGTGCTTTTGGGCACTCCAGTGATGTTGCAGCTCTGAAATATGGCCAAACTGATGGCAAGTAGCATCTTGGCAGCTGCACGCTTGACTTTTCTCAGTTCCTGGGCAGTTATTTTGCTCCTTGGTTTTTCCACACGCTTCTTGCGACCCTGTTGACTATTATGAATGAAACGCTTGATTGTTCGATGATCACGCTTCAGAAGCTTTGCAATTTTAAGAGTGCTGCATCCCTCTGCAAGATATCTCACTATTTTTGACGTTTCTGAGCCTGTCAAGTCCTTCTTTTGACCCATTTTGCCAAAGGAAAGGAAGTTGCCTAATAATTATGCACACCTGATATAGGGTGTTGATGTCATTAGACCACACCCCTTCTCATTACAGAGATGCACATCACCTAATATGCTTAATTGGTAGTAGGCTTTCGAGCCTATACAGCTTGGAGTAAGATAACATGCATAAAGAGGATGATGTGGTCAAAATACTCATTTGCCTAATAATTCTGCACTCCCTGTATATCTGACTAGAAATTTTATAGGCAGTGTTCATACTTATCCATGTGAATTCCGCATGCGATTTTCTGTTTTTTTTCCCACATGGCCAATTATTTTTTTCTGTGATTTTTAGTTTTTTGTCCTGAAACATGAAAATCTATCTAATTGATTTAAAAATTAGATTTGATTTTTTTCACACAATTTTCTGCTTTCCCAGTGATTTGCATTAAATGCAATTCACATATTGGGCTTCGTGATAACTCATATCACAGCCGCGCTATTCATGCGCAATTGCACGCTAACACGCTGGCGCGGCCGTGATATGAGTTATCACGGTTTAGTGAATGAAGCCCATTGAGTGTGTGGAGGAGCGTGTCTGCCACCTTGAAGTACTGATTCACATATTGCACACTGGTGAAAAGCACTGCTGCCACACAACTAAAAAATGCTGAGAAATCACAAAATGCATAGAGAAAGAAACGAACAAAAAACAGAATACTGCAAGACAAATGTGATGCCGTTGAAATAGCCCCCAAACAAGCATGCAGATCAGATGTTTCTGACAGAAGTCTGACTGGATTAGCTGCATGCTTGTTTCACATGTGTGATCCATTCACCACCGCTGCTAAAGAGATCAGCAGGACAGCCAGGCAACTGTTATTGTTTAACCTCCGGAGCGTTATGCCGCTCAGGAGGTTTTGCTAGCCTGAGTCCCACAGTATAAATCTATTAGGTTATGTGGCTACATAAGATGTTAGCTAGCTACTATAGATGCCCACCACCCCCCAATCGCCCCCGATCCAGCCACTGTATACATACCAAGCCTCTGTGCAGCGATAGTCGGAGCCTCCCCGCACAGCCTCGGTCTTCACTATGGGGAGGATCGTGCATGACGCCACCGACATCATGACGTCATGCGCAGTCCCGATCCTCCCCATACAGAAGACCAATGCTGTGCAGAAGGCTGCGGCGATTGCTGGATAGAGTCTGGGTAATGTATACAGCGGCTGCATCGGGGGTGGTGGGCGCCTAAACTAGCTAGCCTAGTGCTAGCTAACCTCTTTTGCAGCCACATAACCTAATATATTAATACTGGGGGACTCCTAAGGCCAGCAAAGCCTCCTGAGCGGCACACCCGACACAGTGTCAGTTATACCGCTTAGGAGGTTAAAAGGAAATAAATATGGCAGCCACCATATTCTTCTCACTTCAGGTGTCCTTTAAGTTTTAACTCTAAAGGACACCCGAGGTGAAAATAAACTAATGAAATAAACAATTGTCTGTCTTCCTTCTCCTAAAAATGACTTTTTAAGATATTCCACACTTTATATTTAAGGCTGGTTTCACAGTGGGACGTTACAGGCGCACGTTAGAGCAGCCTGTAACGCAGCCCACCGCACAGTAATGAAAAGTCAATGGGGCTGTTCACAGTGCGGACGTTGCGTTACATTGTAACGCTGCGTCACAAGACAACGTACTGCATGCAGTACTTTGGACGCGGCTGAGCCGCGTTAGACTGCTTGCACATGCTCAGAAATGTTGGGGAGGAGCGGAGAGCGGCCAGGCACATGGCTAATTAATATGCACTGCACGGTGTGACGTGCAGTGTTTACTTCCTGGAGCAGCCGCTCTGTGCGGCGATTGGCCGGCGGGACCACGTGATGCCGCATGCGCACAAGAGTGCGCATCACGGCATCACTGACGCCAGAGTGAGCTGCACAACGCGGCTCACTCTGACGTCCAGATCTAACACCACCAGGCGTTCCGTTAGGGGGACGTTATGCGACCTTAACGCCCCCTCTAACGCAACGTCCTGGTGTGAAATTAGCCTAAATCTACTTTTTAAGTTTTTACTGTTTTATTGTTTTTGCTCAATGACCCATTTTTTGAAGTATGGCAGAGCTAAAATCTATGAACTATTGATCCTTTTTATCTCTTTCCTGCTCTCAGAAGCCATTTTCTGCTAGGAAAGGGTTTTTACAGTTGTAATTTCTGATCAGTGAGGGTCTCACTGTAGTCTTACTCAGTCCTGACTGACAGGAACTGCCACTTACATACCTGATGTTTAACTCTTTCAAGCAGAGAGAGAAAAAAAGGAACACAGCATAGTTATTTGTGTGCTTGGCATTGTACATACACATGTCTATCTCATCATGTCACCTTGGGTATCCCTTAAGCACAACAGTTTGTAGGTAACCGACATATAGATTAGTACTAAAAAATCACAACTGTACTGAGAGTGATATGGAAGCTGCCATATTTATTTCCTTTTAAACAATACCAGTTTCCTTGCAATCCTGTTGCTCCTCTGCCTCTAATCATTTTAGCTATAGACCCTGAACAAGCATGCAGCAATATCAGGTGTTTCTGACATTATTGTCAAATCTGACAAGATTTTCTGCATGCTTGTTTCTGTTGTGATTCAGACACTACTGCAGCCAAATGTGGCAGCCACCATATACCTCTTGTTACAGTGTCCTTTATAATGAAGGTGTTACTTATGTAGTAACCAGGAAGGATATATGATGCTTATAGTGGTGAAACGGCTGAGACAAGGGCATTGAACAGGTGTAAACATTTTCCTAACTTTACCATCCAGGCAGGGGTCACGCTTACCAACTTCACAGCCGTTTTCCTGCACCGCGAAAACACAGTAGCAGTGCGGCGAAGCGATGTGCGTCTTACCGATGCGGGGGAAAGAATCCCGGCAGTGCTACTATTCAGGGCTGTGGAGTCGGTGCAAAAATCATCCAACTCCTCAGTTTTTTGATACCACAGACTCCGACTCCAGGTACCCAAAATGGCTCAGACTCCTCAACTCCGACTCCTTAATCTAAAGGTGGCCGCACACCATACCATTTTTTAAATATCTGTTCAATTTAAGAATTGCAATACATTTTTCAGACTGATTGCAACGTTTCATAAATATGACCAATGCACCACACACCTATGTTCAATTTTCCCCAATTATGATAAAAATGATTTGAAACTCTTAGAAAATTGCTAGGGTGTGTATATTAATACATTGACAATCTTTAACACACACCATACAATCTTTAGAGAAATTAAAGAAAAATGTCCAGCATTCCGGATCGATAAAAAAAAAAAGGAAATTCGATCAGATTTTTCAGTCGAATGTAGAAAAATCTTTTGAATTTTTCAGGAGATCCGATCATATTTATCGAATTGCCGTAAAATCGTATCATTTTATTGTATAGTGTGTGGCCACCTTGATACTTACCAGGGCTGTGGATTTGGTACAAAAATCATCCGACTCCTCAGTGTATGAAACCACCGACTCCGACTCCAGGTACCCAAAATTGCTCCAACTCCTTGACTCTGATTCCAACTCCATAGCCCTGCTACTCTACTTTCTATTGCTGACAGTTGCCCAACTCTGTAGGTTTTCTGATCACTCAAGTGTGAACTCTGCCTAAAATAAACCCCCTTTCTCCCCCCCATCTACAACCAGTAATTGGGAAAGCTCTCATGATCGTTAAAAGAAGCGTTACTCACTAGCTAGCAACATTTATTTATTTTTTTTGCTTGGCACATGAAAGTTTTATTCGTATTATTTTTTTAAATCATGCATAAAATGTTTCGCCTGCTTTTTGCTAGCCATAAGCCTGATTGCTAACAATAGTGGTAATTGAATAAACCTCAGTGTATGACCTCCTAAAGTCCCATTTGCACAATAGCAATTAAAAATGCATTCACTTGAGTTTTTATTGTCCACGCTTCCTTAGAATGCATTTGGTCAGTTAATTTACAATTCTGATTTAGCTCCGCTTTTGTGGATCATACAAGAACCGTTTTCCTTCAGGACAAGTTCACGCTTTGCCAGGCTTTCAGCAGATACTTCTGACACAGTACCATTTGCATTGCCCTTCCTCTGCCGGAGCTGGAGCAAACACTATGGGGTGTCTGATATAAGTACAGACACCCGACATCATGAATTCCCTGCAGCTGAGAGCCTAGTCACCTACATGCAGGACAGCCTCGTGGCATGGTGGATAGCACTTCGAACCCCAGCCAGGGCAACATCAGAACGGCGCTTGTATGTTCTCCGCATGTCTGCGTGGGTTTCCTCCAGGCACTCCAGTTTCTCTTCCTCATTCCTCATTCAAACATACAGATATGTTAATTGGCCTCTCCCTTAAAGAGACACTGAAGCGAAAAAAAATATATGATATAATGAATTGGTTGTGTACTATGAATAATTACTAGAAGATTAGCAGCAAAGAAAATAATCTCATATTTTTATTTTCAGGTATATAGTGTTTTTTCTAACATTGCATCACTCTATAATATGTGCGAATTACACAACACTCAGCATTCAAAATGATTCTTTCAGAGCAGTCTGTGAAGTAATGACATCTCCTCTGGCAGAGGAAAAGTAAACAGTTCAATTACAGTTGAGATAATAAAAGTCAGATAACAGCCCTCTCCACGACTAAGTTAGTCAGAGAGCTTAATAGCTTTTTTGCATAGAGATAACAACTGGAGTTTCTCAACTCTTCCTGTACTGGAAACAATTAGACTGATGTATCTGATCTTAATGTTTTATTTCTTAGCTGTACTACACATACAAATCATAATATCATCATTTTTTTTCGCTTCAGTGTCTCTTTAAATTGGCCTCTCCCTTAAATTGGCCCTAGACTACAATAGACATAAGCAGACCGGAATTTACATCACAGGAGCCTGTAGGCACCTCAGACTTTACCTCCCACAAACCTCCACCTAACCCCACTGCAAGCATGCTGGCTGGGTTGTCCCCTCTCCCCTAATTACCCTCACCGTTGTAGGAAGCCACAGGTGCCCCTTAGTATTATTACCAGGTGCCCCTGGCTGAAGGGAGAAATCGTCAGTGGAATGCAGAGAGTCGGGTGAGTAACCTCTAATTTACACTTTTCAGGGACTCGGCATAATGAAAGATGGTGGGAATCATATGGGGATGGGAGTGAACCGCCTCCCCATCATTAGGCGCCTGCAGGCACGAGCCTACAGTGCCTTATGGAAAATCTGACCCTGGACATAGGACTAGGGTAAGGGTTAGACTATGAGCCCCTCTGAGGGACAGTTAGTGACATGACTATGTACTCTGTACAGCGCTGCGGATGATGTCAGCGCTATATAAAGTCTAGAGGGAAATAGGGATGCAGAAATGATATGAAGCAGACATGTCCATTGACAGTAGACTGTCATTACATCAGCTAGGAAGCAGGAGGATCATAAAAGGCTGCAGACTTAGCTACAAATTATCATTTAAATAGTAATAAATACAAAATAATTTTAGTGTCAGTGCAGTATGCAAATTCATTTTTTAATGCAAGAAAAATTACACTTCAAAGCGTTAGTTCATCTTCTCACTCTAAGCGCAATTGCATTTTGACTTATCTCTGACCACCAGCATGGTGCCAGCAAGACCTGCCCTATTTCATTTCTGTCCTTTTGGCTCTTCCAGCTCAAGTTCTGACATCCTGCGGGACATCGAAGAGGCAGCGGCGCTGGAAGAGTCAAATTCTGCACCGTAAGTACCCTTTGTCAACCCAAAGCCTGGTGCCAGCGAGATACTGCTTCCCTTCGTAATCAGAGTGTTTTATTGCTGAAGACAGGAAGCTGGGTCCCGGTAATGACTTCTCATCTTTGATGTGGGGAGTCCAGAGCGCAGAAATAAATTCACTGACTTAAAAAAAAGCTTCAACATCCTTCAGGGTAGTCTGAGCTTTACAAGCAGAAAATGGTCCCATGCTTTTTTTTTCCCGAAGCTTAGAAACTGTTTCGCAAGCTTTTGTGAGCCTGAAAAGTTGCAGAAAATATCTCCAGTTTTCAACTGCATCTTCTGAACCATGCATTTCACAAGAAAGTTTATCATTTAAGACTTCATGCTTCAAGGACAATTGTATGTAAATATTTGAACACTGTCCCCAAATGAGGTTCTTAAACAATTTAATTTTAAGAACAAAACAGGATTATGGTATTTATCCACTTTTTGCTGCTATAGCAGCCTCCGCTTTTTCAAAAGTGGTTTCCACTAAAATGTGAAACTTTTATTGTTAAAGAGCGGCCTTTTAAAGTGGTTGTCCTTTTGTCAGGGTTCCTTATTAGTGTTTAGATTTAGGAATTTGGCTGCAAGAACTTCCATTCAGACTCAGGTCAGGCACTGCATTGGATGATGGGGCCTGGCTCGCTGTGAGAGCTGCAGTCCTTGCCAAATGTTTTTCATGGAATTCCAGTCTGAATTCTGAGCAAGTTAGCCAGGTTCTTCTACACCAAGGTCTACAAGACATTTCTCTATGGACTTCACTTTGTGCACAGTGGCATTCTCCTCATTCATTTAGTTGACTCTGACTCTGTGATCATATGTACTTTTGCATGCCAGATGTGTCTGTCAATCACTGCTTCTTTCAGCTATTGCATAGGCATGTTCATAGCTTCTCATATGTCTATCCATCTTCGCCTCTGCTATTCTCTTCTTCTTTTTCCTTCAGTTTTTCCAAGCATCAAGGATACTTCCAAGGAATCCGGTCTTCTCATTGTGTTTCCTAAGTGTTTGAGTTTTAATAGTAGCATCAACCCCTCTAGTGAACACTCTGGCCTTATTTCTTTGAGTGATTTCTTTTGACTGGTTAGATCTTCTAGCAGTCCACGGAACTCTCAGTAGCTTTCTCCACACCCACAATTCAAAAGCATATTTTTTTCTACGCATGACCAAATAGTCGCACTTTTGCAGCCATATTTTACTACTGGGAACACTATAGCTTTAACTGTCCTGATCTTTATTGGTAAAATGACATCTCTATCCTTTAACAACCTTTCAAAATTTGCTATAGTTTTCCTCCCAAGTAAAATGTGGTTTTTAATCTCATGGCTGCAGTTACCATCTGCAGAGATCTTCCATCCCAGGAAGATTAAATCTATTGCAACTTCTATTTTTCCCCATCTATTTGCAGGTGGTTCATTGGAGAAGGCGACATAACTTAAGTTTTCTTGATGTTAAGCAGTAGACCAGCTTTGGCACTTGTTTGATATTTATGACTAGGCTCTTCAATACTTACTCAGTTTCAGCCATCAGAGTGGCATCATCGGCAAATCTCAGATTGTTAATATTTTTGCCAGCTATTTTAATTCCACCATATGACTCATTCAAACCAGCTTTCCACAATACATATTCAGCATATAAGTTAAATAAATAAGACCATATGCAACCTTGTCGCACTCCTTTGCCAATTAAGAACCAGTCAATTACTCTGTACTCAGTTTTAACTGTTGCTTTTTGGTTTGCATATACCACTCCAGTTAACTTTTGCCAGAAAAACAGATGAACAGAGGCATAGTGAAAGGACTTACCGTAGTTTTAACCATAACAAAAACCCGGGCCTATTATACCTTTATCACCAAACTTCACAGTTGACACTGTCCTTGAAGGTACATATCGTTTTCTTAACGTCCAGCAGCCTGTGACTAGAGCATCTTACACAAACAACCCTGGTGCTGTTTCTGAGATCGCAGTGTGTTTTTATTACCGTGAAGAACTTGAGTTGCTTCATCTCCTCAAACCCAACCTTTAAAGGGACCCTGAGCAGAGGTGAAAACAGGAAATCTGGACTTACCTGGGGCTCTCTCTAGCCTCCTGTAGCCCGCGAGGTTCTTCTGTGTCCTCTGGGACCCCTCTGTTGTCCCGCTCGCGGCTCCGGTAGGTGCGCGACTTTGTCCAAAGTCCGGCATGCGCCGTTCAGACACCCGGTGTGTCATCACGCACCTTGGCGTAAGGGTCCTGCACATGTGCGGTGCTCAAAAGACTGAACCGTGCATGTGCAAGACCCTTACGGCGATGGGCGCGATGATGTGCTGGGTGCCTGGATGGGGCCGTGCATGTGCAACTTCAACCGGGGTCACCAGGTTTACAGAGCCACCAGCGGGGGACCACGGGAGGGAGGGGAGGTTAGGGACCAAGAGGACACACAGGGACCTTACGGGCTACTGGAGGCTGGAGGGAGACCCAGGTAAGTCAAGATTTCCTGTTTTTTCACCTCTGCTCGGCATCCCTTTAACATTCACATACCGGAAATAACACTTGTAGAATTGAAATTAACATGAACATTCCCAGCAGCCCTCTGTACACTGGGTACCTTTTGGTAATGCCATGCTGGGGAATTATTACAATTTGACTGTATTTTTCTCTTTTCTCTGCTTTGCAAATATGCGTTTTTCTTGTTCTGCGGGGAAGAAGGGAGAAGAAAACTGAATGAACATGTTAATCATTCTGACAGAAGTCACTACTGCTCCAGATGCGCCTAAACTGCTATTATGCAAGTTTATTGGTGAGGCTGAGCCCGCTGGGGTTATCTTTTATTAAGCGGCCGGACACAGGATGTCCTAATGCATTCTGCATTTGTAAGCAGCTGGCTACCTGGCCTGAATACCGATCAGCTTGTCTGTCCCTTGGCAAGGTGAGATAAGCAATATGCTCTAATGGCACAAACACCAGTGGAGACTTCAGCTGCCTGGCACCTGTTTGCCTTGTAAACATAACCGCCTGAACTGCCGTGATGCTGCGATTTATTTCATTTCCCCTCTTCCAGCGCTTTGGCGGCGTTTCCCTCTGCATGTATGGCGTGCGATCGTATGCAAATCCTCTCTCCGTCTGCCTCGTGTTAGATTGCGCAGTCAATATGAAATATAGGCTGACACTGGAATTTTCTCTGAAATATGCATTACTGGGATTCGGAACTCATGCCAGAAACCGTAGATCACCCGGCGAGAGCGTTATCTTTATCCCCGCGCACGCACAGCTGCCGGCAGCCAAACTCCACGCTTCTTAAAAAAATGTTTCTAAAGCCACTTTGTTGTGAGGACTCAATTACGACTATCTGGGTCTGCACAAGTCGCAATGAGCTGCACGGGATCACTTTGCAAAATATCACACGTCGCGCGGAAGTCAGTGTCTGCTGCGCATTGTAGGGCTGAATGACATTGCATTGCGGTGCGCATTTTTGTACACCCTGCCCCCATTCAGTGCGATTGTCAACATGTGGAGGAATCTGTCATGTAAAGCTGGTATAGTACACCCTTTTTTAAAATGGGAAACTGTCAAAGTTGTTTTGTTTACAGTAAGACGTTTTATGCTCTTAAAGGAAACCTGTAACGTAAAAAAAAAAAAAGTTTCACATACCTGGGGCTTCTGCCAGGCCTCTGCAGCCTCCCTGTACCTGCGCCATCTCTAAACGATCCTCCGGTCCCCAGGAGTGGCTCAGTTTCGTTGTCAGCAGTCGCTGGTCACTAACTTTAACCATAACAAAAACTCTGGTCTATTATCCCTTTACCGCCAAACTTCACAGTTGACACTGTGCATAAAGGCACATATCGTTTTCTTAACATCAAGCAGCCTGTAACTGGAGCATCTTACATGAACAACCCTGGTGCTGTTTCTGAGTGTGTTTTTATTACCATGCAGAACTTAAAGTGGATCCGAGATGAACTTTTACTCCTTGCATAATTGGGTTCCTTACATATAGTTTATAGGGCATTCCTCAAGCCAAATACTTGTTTTGTTTTGTTTTAATACCCTAATTTCCTATAAACTAAACAAGCCACACCCACAGCTTCTCCAGAGTGCCTTGGCGCTTGCAAGGGATTGTGGGATTTCAGTCTGGGCAGGTGAAAAAGGTGTTACTAGCTATAGATTTCAGAGGCAGAGTTTTCACAATCTGAGAGCTGCAGTGCAGATACAGATCAGTTGCCTGTGTAATGGAGGAGATAAGAGTGGAGTTTTCACAGAATATGCAGATTAGCATGCTTAGATACAGATAAGCTTGCCTGTGTGTGTAATTGAGTAATAGTGACAAGCAGAAAACATGTCTGCTCCCATTGTATCACAGGGAAAAATATTAATATACTGTTGAAGCTGTTTGAAGATAGATTTGCTGTGTAAACTATCTAAACTTTAGATAAGTCACTTGTTATAGTTTTTCATCTCGGATCCGCTTTAAGGTGCTTCACCTCCTTAAATTCATCCTTTAAAGGAACTTTGAGCAGAGGTGAAAACGGGACTAACTGGGCCTCCCTCCAGCCCTCTGTAGCCTGCGAGGTCCCTCGGTGCCCTCCGTGTACCCGCTCGCAGCTCCGGCAGGTGCGTGACTTCGGCCAGTACTCTAAAGACTGAGCCGCATATGCGCAAGACCTTTACAGCAATGGGCGCGATGTGCTCTTAAAGGAAGAGTTTTATTTATCTGAAGCTTCTCCCAGTCCCCTGCAGCCTACCTGTGCCCGCGCCGTCTCTAAATGATCCTAGCAGCTCAGTGACTGCAGTTGCCTGGCCACACACGTTTTCGTTTGTGCTCCCCTCACCGGGAGCATCCTGCACAGTACAAAGTTTTCTCATACTGCGCCTGTGCAGGACGCTCCCAGCGACAGGAGCGCAATAGAGGTCGCACAGTGGCTGTCAACTTGTAAGTTGGCGGTAACGAAGCTGAGCCACGGCGGGGGACCAGAAGATCGTTCAGAGACTGTGCAGGCACACGGAGACTGCAGGGGACTGGCAGAAGCCACTGGTAAGTGAAACTTTTTTTTTTTTCATTACAGGTTTCCTTTAATGCTATTGCTATATGTTGTTAATCTTCTTACCACCTTCATCCTGTGTGAACAGCCCCAAACAAAGGGATGTCTCTCACCAAGGACACACCCTGATTGTTTTACGCCTTTTGGCCTACTTGCTAACTGACTGGCTCCGCTACATTACATCATTAACATATAATCCGGGTACAGAGGTGCCCAGGTTGAAATTAAACGGAGTTAAAAACAATAAAAACAAAAAAGGGTGAGGTGGCTTACCTCAGTGACCTCAATGACGACAGTCACATAATACAATAAGGGTTTTATTTAGCACAGTGGCTTACCTCGTCATTGAGGTAAGCCACCTAACCCTTTTTCGTTTTTATTGTTTTGTTTTTTGTTTTTCAGAAAATAAATGATAGAAAGAGAACAACAACAAACCGCACCATAAATGATATGGTACCACAGAGCAATATATAACGGACATAGCTTAACATCATAGGCATATTTTGATATAACAAGAACAAAATTTAAAATAAAAAGGCCGCAATCCAGCGCGGCCAGCAAATATGTAACAGAATACCATAAGTAAAAATTCAGAGCTCCTTCAAAAGCGGAGGATCATTAAGAAGGATAGTACATCTCTATAAGACACCGAGAGGATTGGAAGACAACCCTGGGCCCGACAGGGATCATACGCCAGAGGTTGCCAAATTAGCATAAGTCTAAACAAAGTGCACATATACTTATAGCGCATTGCCCAAACTAAAGAGCCATGACCAGTCTGAGTGCATGAACAAAAATAAAACACAGAGAGCCAAAGCCAAATATGACAGAGAAAAAAAGAGAAGAAAAAGAAAGGAAAGAGAGAGAAAAGCAGAAACTAGGGCAAAATCCAGAAGCCACCTCATTGACTAGGATTGTACTCAGACGCCAAGGGTGTTCAGACATGAAACACAACAAAATCCCGGGTCATGTCTCGGAAAACACCAACTAGGCAGACATGAGGGACAGATAGCAAGAGGACTGCTTAAATTCAAACCAAGTTTTCCAGAATTGTTCCCATTTCCCTTGTATGGTGGTAGTTAAAGATTCCATTTTTTGGACCCAATCAACTTCACGGAGCCACTTCTGTACTTTAGGAGAGTCAGTAGATTTCCACCGTCTAGCATTAAGGGCCTTGGATGCATTGATTAGGTGCTGTGTAAGGGTTTTCTTATATCTTCTGATGGACCAGGTGTTGCCTGGAGAGTCAGGGAGGCAAGAAGTCCATCTCAGCATGCATCAGGTCCCTCACTTCTGCCCAGAACTGAGTAAGTCCAGAGCAGGACCAGAAGATGTGTAGCAGAGGCCTCATCTCAAGACCACACCTCCAGCAAGTCCATTGTATGGAGCGTGGAGGGTGTCAAATACCACATCGTGTAGTTTTTTTTTTTTTTTTTTTTAACTCAACCTTGGGCGCCTCTTTATCCCTATTGTGTACTAATACCCCCACCCCATAGATGGTGGACACCATTGTGATAACCACTATTTATATCAAGGAGATCAATTGTATCCAGTCTGTTGTGGACACCCAGTGTAGAGTCGGGTTTATTGTCTCCACCTGCATCAAGTGGTTGGTTGCCCCATTAGAATCCACCTTTCCTGAGTAGTCCTTTTTGAAAATGACCTATATACCATTCAATCACTAACATACTACGCTATCTGGGCTCCCGTTGACTTTGTCTTTTTCCTTTTGGGTGCCAAGACACCCTAACTTTCCACATCATTAAGATGACTCATCCACGTCTCCTCTTGCTCCTCTAATGCTCACTCGCTCCGCCAGTCCCTGCATTGGCTTCCTGTCATGCAAAGGATACCATTGAAGATCCTAACTCTCACCTGCAAAGCACTATAGTCTTATCCTTCCCTACTTAACGACACTTGTCTCCAGATACTGCCCTGCACGTAATCTCCGCACTACTAACATCATTCTCCTCTTTAGTCACCTCTTCTCATTCTTTCCTTATTAGACTTTTCTGTAATTTCCCCACTTCTCTGGAACTCCTTTCCATAATCTGATCATCACTCACCCACACTTACTATTTTTAGGCACATCCTGAAAACTTACCTCTTCCGGCAGGCATATAATCTCAAGTAAAACATTAAAACCCTTTGATTTTAGGACGTGAATTCCAAGTCTTAACTGGTCCTTCCATGCATTCCAGGAAATTAAATTCACATCCTGCATTGAAAGACTCCTCCACACGCTGATGCACGCGTGCGCCTCTGTTGTCACCACTCAACTCGTATAAAATGATTGCTGCTGTAGCAAATAGCCGCAATCATTAATGAAAACTTACAAAAAATAAGTTGAACAGTTTGAAAAGAAGTTTGAAAGTGACCATGTCACATAAAAAAGTTGGTTTTTTTGCCCCCTTTTGTGAAGTGTTAACCCCTCCTACCTAATTAACCCCTTGTATCACCTACAGTATACTTGACCTTAGATTCGTGGACACCTGTATTGGCTGCCGCCTGTAGTGATCAGATGCGGTTGCTAGGGCGACAGGTCTGGGACCCGGTGCTGTATAGATGCGTTACTGTGCTGTTGCCTAGCAATGTACCTATACAGGACTATAATGGTACGCTACATGCCCGACTAGTGATGAAATATGGCATATGTGGTATGTATTTAACTGGAATGAAAAAAATGGCATATTTTCAGAATTTATTCCTATCTTTCCAATTTAACCATTCTGCGACTGCCTCGCTCAGAATTGCGGCCGCTCTCCTGGGACCGCCTAGCTCAGGATTGCGTCATCTTACGATGCATGAGATTTGCAGGGAACGAGCGCTCGCTTTGCGCCCGTTACCCGCAATGGGAGAGAGGCGGCCGCAGAGATGCACATGCCAGCCCGCGATCCGGGCTGGCAGGCTTGTGATCGTAGCTACTGGGGGTTTATTAAATGTAAACAGCGCGGTGGAACTCCTGCGCTTGTAGGCATAGGACTCTACACCGATCGCTGCCCGTGGCCAATTGAGGGGCAATTAAAGGCAATAAGGGTTGGGTTTTTTTTTCACGGGATCAGTGAATAATGGCGCACAGCGCCTATGCATAAAAATGGCGCCGCATTAAAAAGATACGCTTATCGCTATTTATCGTTAGTACTGCATAATAATGGCGCACAGGGAAAAAAGAAGAAAAACGGCACACACTAACGTTATTTATCAATAGTGGCACACACGAACGTTATTTATCAATAGCGCCCTACATAAGCCAAACTGCAGACGTAATTTAACTGCAAAACGGGGAATGGATTTAATGTAACACTGTCAAGGTTAGGCACCACTGGGGGGGTCTTAGGGTTAGGCACCACCAGGGGGGTCTTAGGGTTAGGCACCACCAGGGGGGTCTTAGGGTTAGGCAACACCAGGGGGGTCTTAGGGTTAGGCACCACCCAGGGGGGTTTAGGGGTTAGGGATAGGTACAGAGAGGGTTCTGTGTGTTAACGGTAAATAACAATAAGGCTTTAACGTTAAATAACAATAAGTCTTTAACGTTAAATAGCGATAAGCGGCAAACGGATTAGCGGCAATACCGTGCGCCATTATTTGCAGGCGCCATTTTCAGATGGATGCTTTTTTCACAGAAGCGATCAGAGACCACCAAAAGACTGCCCTGTTAGGGAGAAGAAAAGGAGGGCAGATTAATTTGGGTGGTAAGTTGTATGGCCGAGCAATAGACTGCTAAAGCTGCAGAGTGCAGAATTGTGAAAAATGGCCTGGTCACTAGGGGGTGTAAGCCTGTGGTCCTGAAGAGGTTAAAATGCCTATCAAATAACAACAAAAATAGCGCCCAAAGAAAGCCTAGATTGTCCTAAAAAAATAATATATGTATCACTTTGATGGCTTAAAGGACCACTGTCAAGAAAAAAAAAGGAAAATTTAAAATTCATGTAAGAACATAGAAAGAAGGAGTACATTTCTTCCAGAGTAAAATTACTTTCCTCCTATGTTGCTGTCACTTACAGTAGATAGTAGAAATGTGACATTACAGACAGGTTTTGGGCTAGTCCATCTTTTCATGGGGGATTCTCAGCATGGCCTTTATTCTTTCTAAAGACTCTATCTGAAAAGGATTTATGCAGAGATGTTGGCTAGCCTCCCTGTTCGCGTGACACTTTTTTGGCAGTTGAACAGAGCAACTGCCATTTGTTTAAGTGCTTTTGAAGATAAAGAATTCCCCATGAGGAGATGGGCTGCTCCAAAATCTGTTGGTTCTGTCAGATTGCTACCACCTGCTTTAAGTGACTGCAACATTGGAAAAAAGTAATTTATTGCTCATTTTCCTCATTTATTTGCTAATTTTTCCCAAAAATTTACTTCTTATTTTAATGTGTTTACATGCACTTTAAATTTTACGATTTTCGTGATAGTAATCCTTTAATTAAAAAAAAAAAAGTTACTGCTGTATCAACAACAACACAGCTAAAATGCCAAAATTGTCAGGGATAGACACACTGTCCTGGCAACAGCTGAGTCACTTTAGCAGAAAAGGAGGGGGGCAGAGTGTAGACACAAGCACAGGAAGATTCTTGCCTTTGCCGATGACCAGAGATAAGCAAGCTTCTACTGCTCTATGCAGTGCAAATACATTATCGTACACACTGGGAATGCTTTCAGATGTTCTTTTATGTAAGAGTAAGAGTAGTTACTGAAATGTTAATTTTGTGAGTATAATCCTACCTTAAAGGGGAATAACCCAGGGATGTGAAGTAGTTAAAGTGGAACTGTAGTGACAATAACATAATAAATACATTTTTTACAGTATTTATTTAGTCAGTGCTGCCCATTGTAAAATATTTTCTCTCCCTGATTTACATTCTGAAATTTAACATAGGTGGTCACATCTTCACTTCTGCCATTTGATCTGTACGGAATGTTCGTTACTGAGAGTTCTATGTACAGAGGGAGATACTGCTTGCTTGGCAGTTGGAAAAAGCTATTATTTCACACAATGCAGCAAGGTTCACAGACAGCAAACTGTCAGGACCATGGTTATGACCTCACACTGTGGGAGTGGTCTCACCACAATATCAGCCATACAGGCCCCCCTGAGAAACGGTTAAGGTTTCTCGTGGGAAAGGGGGTATCTGCTACTGATCGTGATGAAGTTCAATCCTTGATTAAAGTTCCTCTTTACACTCACCACAAACCACCACCATACCAGCATGTTCACAGCTTCCCACAATCTATTGTTCTGCCCCTTAAAGGGACTCTGAGCAGTGCAGAAATTATGGAAAGATGCATATCATTTTAAAGCTCTCTTTCTCCTCTTTCCAATATTATATAAACCGCCACCCTACGCCTTTTAGTTTTCGCTATTTTCGCGATTGAAACGGCCAGAAAGAGGAGAAAGAGAGCTTTAAAATGATATCCATCTTTCCATAGTTACATTGTATTACACAGGACGACACTTTCCCCAGTGTCAGCAGCTTCATTCAGCAGAATGGAGCTGCTGACTTTAGGAAAAAGTCGCCCTGTGTAATACAAGTAACTATGGAAAGATGGATATCATTTTAAAGCTCTCTTTCTGGCGACACCTAAATCGTCGCCCTACGCCTTTTAGTTTTTTCCATTTTCGCGATTGAAATCGCGGCCGCGGCAATCGTGAAAATAGCGAAAACTAAAAGATGTAGGGCGGCGGTTTGTATATCATTGGAAAGAAGAGAAAGAGAGCTTTAAAATGATATGCATCTTTCCATAGTTTCTGCACTGCTCGGAGTCCCTTTAACCCATTTAGAGAGTAAGCTCATCTGGGCAGGTTCTCTCTTTCCCTTCCTGTGTTATTACTGCTGTGTAAAGTGTTACATACTTTCCTTCTTCATGTATGATGTATTACTGATCTGTTCAATAGTCATTTATCTGTAATCCATTGTTTTCTGACTGTCTGTGTTGTGTGCAGGGCCGGATATAAGCCAAAACCATGACCTAGGGCACCACTGGATCAAGGGGCGGATGGGCAGCAGGCTATACTAGGGGGAAGGGTCACCTGGCTACCTATACCGGAGGGATAAGATTCAACAGGCTGGCTATACGGAAAGGGGGGGAGGGTTATCTGGCTTCTTATAATCCCTTATTCGGGATTGAGGACCGGTGAAGTCAAGTCAGCCCCAGCTGTGCGCACAGCAGCCATCGCAAGACACAAGTTGGATGAAGAGTGGTGAGTCCCGCACACGCGGGTGAAGATTACACACTACCCAAAATTGTTTCTTGGTAATCAACCTGTCCCCAGCTGATAGTTATGACGCCCACGGACTGCCCACGATCCCGCTCAGGATGATACATACCCCCCCCCCCCCCCCCAGCAGTTTAGACACCAGTTAGAGGTACCGGTACCGCTGTATGGGTGGTGGATTGAGTGTGAGGAACGTGGAATGTCTGTAGCAGGAGCGCTCCAGTGTTTTTAATTGGTTTTATTGCTACCCCCATGTGTGTCTTCTTTGGAACAATAAAGTGTTATATATCACAGCCTGTGGAGTGACGGCACATTTTTCTATTTTTTGCTTCTTATACTAGAGGGATGGGGGTAGTGGTCATCAGGATACCTATACTGGAGGGAAGGGTGGTCATCAGGCTATCTAAACTGGAGGAGAAGGCGGAAGTGTCAACGGGCTACCTAAATTGGAGGGAGGGCGAAGGGTCATCTGGCTATCTATATTAAAGGAGGGCGGCTGCTGACTGTGGCCTTGGACAGTAAAGAGTACCAATCCGGCCCTGGTTGTGTATTCTCTATTGTACGGCGCCACGGAAGATGCTAAATAATAATGATAATATCCCAGTGTCCCTCAAATACAGGCTGTATCATCACACTAGAAAAATGACTCACAATGGAGGCCTTTAAACCATCACATCAGTAATACATGAATCCTCATGAGCCTTCAGAAAGCCTTCAAAGAAATCCTATGAAAGGCTGCTGTTATTGTCTGATCAATACATACCATGTCAATAACAATCTAGTTAAAGGGCGACTCCGGAGTGGCTGTGACATGTACGTTAGGAAGTACATCAAACTGCCTCGTTAAGGCAATGCGCAAATGAAAACTCTTTATGTTAGGCAACAAAAGTGACATTGACTGTAGATGGTTCATGAGGGGTTATTATTTTTCGCTTACATGCAAACCTAATGCAAATTGTACGCAATATTAGGTCTGGTCAGAATCACCTGGAAGGGCATTTGATTTTCCTAGTTCCTGGCTAGATTAAATGGAGCAGTGCTCTTCGGCGTCGCTAGATTTGGGCGCAGCCGGCGCCACCATAGACTACAAAGGGAATCACAACTGAGTAGCGCTCAGTGAGTAACTTCAGCGCCGTCAGAAGACGGAGCCGAGGTTTCTTAAAAAACACAATAATTCGGCCTCAAGCAATCGCTGGAAGCCGAATTATATCATTCCCCCCACTATCCATGGCGGCCTGGAGGGGGAATAGTAATTAACACGGCCGGGACTTGTGGATCAGCCATATACCAGCTGTATCCTGCGCCCAAGTCTACCGGCACCAATTTCAAATGTATGCAGATTAAAGTGGTCTGAAACTCTGGCATAACATTAAATAAAAATGTGAGCGAGGTGGGCGCGCGCATGCGCACTGGCGGCAGCGGTAGAAAAAAAGACCTAGAGCCCGTTTTTAAGGAAAGAAAAAAACTTTTAGCCTTCACAACATTAAACAGTAGATAATGGCAGTTGGTGTTGTATGTTTTTTTTTTTTTTTTTTATGTCTGCCAGTAGTAAAGACGAATACAAATATAAACACATTACATGGCGAATATCAATTATTTCATGATCTCTCTTCTATTTTTTAACTCCTTACTTTGCAATGTATTATTGTTTCCCCTTTTTGCTAAAGTTCCTCTTTAGATTCGCATGCAAGCTGAAATTTATTAGCATCATACTAACCATCTCTAATCATTACTGTCTTCTGCAAAGATCCATTTCCATTCTTCGTAAAGCTAAAAAACCCAGCCTGGTCAAATTTTAAATCACATTTCACACAACAAAGTTCAGGGGATATGCCTGTTTTATTTTCCTGCAATCAAACAAGACTTTTAGCAGTGCGGAATCCTCTAAAGCCTGATTGGCCCACAAGGAAGGCCATGCTCCCCACAGAGTTTGAAGTGCATTCACATCATAGCCTTATATTAATATTTAGTATATATTTAGCGCCAAGAACTTCCGCAGCACTGTACAGAGTCTTGTCAGTTAACTGTCCTTTAGAGGAGCTCACAATCTAATCCCTACCATAGACTTATGTCCATCATAGTCTTTGGTCAATTTTAGGGGGAAGCCAGTTAACATGGAGACAATAGCAGCTGCTTTTACTTGATGTGTAGAAAAGAACATTGAACATTATTGAGCACAGCCCGTATTTACTTCACAGGAGCCTATAGACACTGATGCACCTTAGACTTCACCCTTGAGCCTACAAACACCCGCCGAACACCACCACAACTGTGTTGGCTGTCCTAGCTATCACTTCTTCCTTACTTCCCTTGCTCTTCATCAGTAGTTAAAGGTGCCCTTTGGTATTAGGCAGCCAGAGGTACCCTCAGTATTAAGTAGCTCGAGGTGCCCCCAAGTATTAGGCAGCTAGAGGAACCTAAGTATTAAAGGGCCACTATCACGAAAATTGTAAAATGTAAAATATATGTAAACACATGCAAATAAGAAGTATGTTTCTTCCAAAGTAAAATGAGCCATTAATAACTTTTCTCCTCTGTTGCTGTCACTTAAAGTAGGTAGTAGAAATCGAACAGAACTGACAGGTTTTCGACTAGCCCATCTCCTCATAGAGGATTCTCCGGGTTTTGTTTATTTTCAAAACTGAATAGCAGTTCCTCTGTCCAGCTGCCAAAAAAGTGTACAGCTAGCAGAGAAGCTGGCCAGCATCATTGTATAAATCCTTTTTTAGGGAATGTCTTTATAAAGAATAGTAGCCTTGCTGAGAATCCCCTATAAAGAGATGGACTAGTCCTAAACCTGTCGGTTCTGTCAGATTTCTACTACCTACTGTAAGTGACAGCAGCATAGGAGAAAAGTAATTTATAGCTCATTTTACTCTGCAAGAAAAATACTTTTTTGTATGTGTTTACATGAATTTTAGATTTTACAATTTTTTTGCGATAGTGGTCATTTACATAGCTAGAGGTACTCCTGACTGAAGGGAGATCTCGTCAGTAGAACGCCGGAATCAGGGTGAGTAACCTCTCATTTACACTCTTACCAGGACTCTGCATAGGGAGGGGAGTGAGCTGCATTTCCATTAACAAGCACCTGTAGGCACGTGCCTACAGTGCCTTAATGGAAATCTGTCCTTAATTGAGCATATTTGCTGGATTACATTGTGATTTCTTTTTACATTTGCCTTTAGTTCAACCACTAGAAAGAGGTTAACCTCCCTAATGGCATTCCCAACTCAGGCTTAGGGTGAAAAAAAACATGCTGCAAGTGGTAGTCCTAAGCCTGGTTCAGGGCAACCGGTGGGGAGGTCACTGCAGAGCCCACAGCAGAGCCGGCACTTCATACTCGCGTCTCAGGATCCGGACAGTCTCCTCTGTGTCTTTTAAGGCTCTCAATCCCTGGCTCACAGGCGGTGACATCACCTGTCACGTGACCACAAACGGCAATCTCACCATGGGAGTAGAGATCCCCCCACCCCGGAGGACTCTCCAATGTGAGCTATCATAGTGTGTGGTGTCATGCGATTTCAGCACAACATCCGACGTGAAAATAAACGGATGAGATCCTCAAATTGTATCTATCCTCCTCCTCCTAGAAATGACTTTTGAAGATATTCCACATTTTTATTTTATATTTAAATCTACTTTTTAAGTTTTTACTGTTTTATTGTTTTTGCTCAATTGAAGTATGCCAGAGCAAAAAAATCTATGAACTATTGACCCTTTTTATCTCTTTCCTGCTCTCAGACGCAATTGTCTTCTAGGAAAGTGTTTTATAGTTTTAATTTCTTATCAGTGAGGGTTAGGCCACATACAGACATCAGACCATAGTCTTTGGAAAATGAAAGATCACAGACCAATCTTACCACCCTTCCTGTAGTATAAGAGCCATACTCTACATAGTCTTTTCTATGGAGCTGAACTCCCCATCAGGAAAAAATCTCTGCAGGCTGCTGCACACACAGATGCTGTACAGACACAAAAGATCAGTATCTGCAAAAGATCTGTTCCTGCCAAAAATCCATTCCTGCAAATTGCAATGATAGTCTATGAGATCTGCAGATCATCATACACACATGATTTAACTGACAATCATCTGCAGATCTGAAAATCCATCCTGGTGGATCTGATCTGCAGATGAATGTCAGTTAAATCATGTGTGTATGATGATCTGCAGATCTCATAGACTATCATTGCAATTTGCAGGAATGGATTTTTGGCAGGAACAGATCTTTTGCAGATACTGATCTTTTGTGTCTGTACAGCATCTGTGTGTGCAGCATCTTGCCAAGATTTTTTCCTGGTGTGGAGTTCAGCTCCATAGAAAAGACTGTGTAGAGTATGGCTCTTATACTACAGGAAGGGTGGTAAGATTGGTCTGTGATCTTTCATTTTCCAAAGACTATGGTCTGATGTGTGTATGTGGCCTTACACTCTAGTCTGACTCAGTCCTGACTCGGACAGGAACTGATGTTTAACTCTTTCAAGCAGAGAAAGAAAAAAAGGAACACAGCATAGTTATTTGTGTGCTAGGCACTGTACATACACATGTCTATCTCAATATGTCACATGTCACCTCGGGTATCCTTTAGGGGCACATTCACTGAAAATTGTTAAAGATAAATTGCATGTGTATGCAAATGTATAAAATGTGCGTTTTTTGAGTACAATGCACTACACGTTGTTTTTTGTTTTTTTTTGCTGTTTTTTTTTTTTTTGCCTAACTCGCTGTCACAGGAGCCAGTAAAAATCTGACAGATCTGATTTTAGACTAGCCTATTTCCTCAAGGGGAATTCTCTGGGTTTTCTTCAAAAGCGCTTACTAAATGACATTTGCCCAGTCTAACTGTCCAACTGCCAAAATAGTGTTCAAGTGACTAAGCATATAACTTCCTTATATAGATCTTTCCATAGAGTTCCTGTCTAAAGAATAAAGAAAATACTGAGAATCCCCCATGAGGAGTTGGACTAGTCCAAATCTGTCAGATTTTTACTGCCTACTATAACAGCAGCAACAAAGGCGAATACTTTATAGTGCATTTTGCTCTCGGAGAAATGTGCTGCATTTTTCTGCAAAATATAAGTTCGTCCGTCGTCGTTGATGACCAGAACATCATAAAGCGGATAGGGCATGATGTCTTGACTTGCGCATGAGTTGAATTATAGTGAGGGAGAGTTGTGCACTGAGCTCTGTCTCACTGAGCTCTGTTTGCCCTCCACAGCACTCAGATGGATCTGCCTTCCTGCCCATTGAATCAGTCTAGTGATTTCGTCAGCACAGTTTGCCGAATCCATCCTTAACACATGGGTAGACATGCCCTAAGTTCCCCAGGGTTAAAACCAGTCAGCTACCCTCACCTGGTTTTGATGGCCAGTTGAAGCCGTTGCCGGGGTTGTGGCAGCTATTGCATACAAAACAGCGGCAAGGAGCCACGGGTGAGGACCAAAGTAGATGAACTACTCCAGAAAGCACGGCTTGCCCCAACAGAGGTATTACCTCTACCTGACATCGTATACACCCCACAATTTTTCACTATAGTGGTCCTTTAAAAGCACCCCTGTGGTTATAAGCTATGGGAAGCTGTCATGTTGAGTTTCTTCTATGTAAAAGTAAAAAATATTTAAGGCACTCTCCCTTCACTGCACACCAATATAGGAAGCCAGAGGTGCTTCTCAGTATTAAGTAGCCCTCCTGAAACGGCAGAGGTATTCTTTAGAATTCACCCCAGGTAGCGCTCCCCCCCCCCAGTATAGGTAACCCAAGTTAATGCCCCCCTCATATAAGTAGATGCACCCCACCTATATAGGTAGCCAGAAATAACCTCCAGCCCCTTAGCATGGGTAGCCACATGGACCCTTGTATAGGAAGCCAGAAGTTTCCCCCCAGTATACAGTAGATACACCCCCCCCCCCCCGCATTTGTAGACCCCTCAGTATAGGTAGCCAGAGGCACCCAGTATAAGTATCCAGATGTGACCCCCTTCCTCACGTACAAGTGACACGTCTCCAGGCTCCACCAATGATCTACCTTATCCAGGCCTCTATACAATGGAGTGAAGAGGTGGCACACTACTGGCGTTGCTGGTTAGAGCATATATTTAGAGCAACAGAGCAGTACACTACATCACGGTCCTTCGTCGGGCCTCTATGTTTACAGCACCCTCTCTTGTCATATAATGTGACTAGGGAGGGAACAGTAGTCATGGACACGGGGGCAACTGGAGACTGTAGATCACCGGTGGAGCGTAGAGAGGTAAGTCACTTCTCTTATGCTAGGTTGCAACTACTCTGCATTTCAGGTGGGGGCACAGCGCCCATATCGCCAACATCTCACCCACACTGGGCCCTGCAGTTGCTATGGTGACCCCCTATGCCACTGACTCCTCCAAGCTTATGCAGGAGACAGCTGTGTTAGCTTTGTAATTTACGCTCTGTGCACCTCTGTCTGTTGTTTGCACTCATGCGCTGACATCTAGGAATCCCACTGTAGATTGAAGAGAAGAACCAGGATTCTGTCATAAAAGTGCCAGGATTTCTTTCCTCACAGTGTAAAGACATTCCAGCTATGAAATCTTCCAATGCTGCCCCAGGCTGCCACTGATGGTCCGCACAGGCATTCGTCTTCCCAGCAGAGCATCCCGTGCCAGAACTTTCCAGTGTGTTAATGTAATTTACACAACACTCTCCTTAGTGCACAGTTTCCTCTGTCTGCTTCCATGACGCGTGTGGGACTCGGAGAGAGGTGGAAGCCTTTTAACTTATACGGTACAATTATTCCCCTCGTGTTCACTGCCCAGCTGAGGAAAACGAATGCCTTGCAGGAGATATCCCACTTTCCAGTTATTAATATTACGTTTGATATAGCGCTGACATCTTCTGCAGCACTTTCCAGAGTACAGAGTCATGTCACTGACTGTCCTCAGAGGAGCTCACAATCGAAGACATTCACACTTGACAGTTTTCCATTCGCAATAGAGCTTACAACCAATGTAAGCCAATGGGTTTGTTCATGTCCGCCTTTTTCACATGAGGGAAATACATTACTACCTGCAGCATCATTTCACACACCGTGTATGTTTTCTCATTGACAATCATTCAGCTACTGTGGTAAAACGCATTGATATGCAGATGAACATGCAGAGTTGCTTCAAAATGTGCATACATTCTCAGTGCAGACAAGTGTGAACTCTCTCCTTCTTATCGTTACCATAGCCATAATCAAATGTCCTACCATATAATGATGTATTTATATAGCGCTGACGATTTCTGCAGCACTTTACAGAGTACATAGTCATGTCCTCAGAGGAGCTCAAAGTCTAATCCTGACCATAGTAATAGTCTAATGTCCTGCTATATTATTTTTATTATCTAGTAGCTGATGGCCCAGGGTTGCCTGGGAATGTACTTGGCTGGTGTTGGCGCCGCCCACTTTTTCTAACCCTAACGCACAATTACTCAATGATCTAGTTTGAGCTTTGCGATTTTTGGCATCAATTATTTGCATTGAAATGAAACAAATCTGATTGGCTGTGGCTCCACCCCCTTTTCTGAATGTGAACCCCAGTCACATAATGACCAACTGTACCAGGTTTGAGGCTTGTGCCATTATCAGTACAAGAATGGCAGCAATTAAATATTCCCCTTAAAAATCAATAGGTGAATTTTGATTGGCTTTTGTAGGCTCCACCCGCTTTCTGAATATTAATCCCAGTCACCAACTATGCAAAGTTTCAAACCCTACTATAAACAGTGTAAGAATGGCTGCAGTTTACATTTTCCCAGGGAAATTTGTATTTGTCTCCGGCCACTGATGACCCGGCGTTGCCCAGTTATGTATTTGGCTGGTGTTTCCTGCCCCCACTTTTTCTAACCCTAACACACAATGACTCAATTAGTCAATGACCAAGTTTGTGAGCTTTGCAGTCTTTAGCATTAATAATTTTCATTGAAATGAAACATATCTGATTGGCTGCTTGTGGCTCCACTCCTTTTTCTGAATTTAAACCCCATTCACCCACTGACCAACTGTATCAGGTTTAAGGCTTGTGCCATTAACAGTGCAAGAATGGCAGCAATTAAATATTCCCCTTGAAAATCAATAAGTGAATTTTGATTGGCTTTTGTAGGCTCCACCCACTTTCCTGAATATTAATTCCAGTCACCCAACGACCAACTGTGCAAAGTTTGAGAACCCAGCCATTAACAGTGTAAGAATGGCTGCAGTGTACATCTCCCCAGTAAAAAAAGCAGAATCCCCCAGTAGTTTCACAAAGCTCCAGGGATTTAATTTTACCAAACCTTACACTTGAGCTACGTTCACACTGAACGCGTTTCAGTCTGCGTTTTGGGAACACGTGCAGGAGGCAGACATGCACGACATCAGAAAGTGCATAGACTGCACTATCTGAAGTTCACACTGCATGCATTCCGGTCCAGAAACGCATGCTTGCTTTTTTCCCGAAAAACGCGGCTGACCATTCACTTCACAAACGCGGATGGCGTGCGTTCGTATGCGTTGCGTTCCGAATGCACGGCTGTCCGCGTTTGCTGATTTGAACAGGGCCTTACTGTTACCTTGCAGTTAGTAATCCCGCCAGTTATATGGCAAAAATAAAACCATATAAATACAAGTCAAGAGCTATAAATAATGTTTACCTGATATGCTAGTAAAAGGACAAATGTTAACCATTTTGACCATGCCATATCAGATGGGCTTCTTTCTGCAGCTGCTATAGCTGTAGCACTTGTGTATGACTGAACAAGCACTGCTTATAACAGGATAGTCCTGAAAAGGTCATTATTTCTCTGGTGGAGCTTAAATTTTGTTTATTCTGAGCAGATTGCTAAGAAAATCTAAATTTCCTCCATCACTTCCCGAGCATTCCAGCACTTCTTTGTTATACAGAAATAAATGCTGCACATGCCATAATTTTAGGCCCCTAGCACCCTTTAAGTGTTGCGTCGCATCGTGTCAGTGTTCCCTGCCACAGCTGGTCTATACAGCGAGTTACTGCATGAACCGCACTTACCACACAGATCATGCAGTAATGCATGTCAATGGGTGATGCAGGCATGATGGGAGTGGCGCCCATGCGTGGACCGATGGGAATCCCACTGACATACTTTTTGTACGTCACTAACCAGGGGGCGGGCCTATGCTTATGACCCTGTTGCCGTACTGTGGCGCAGGGTCATGTGAAGCCTCCTCGTTGCAGTGCGTGCACCACATCACAGGGGGCGGGCCTATGCTTATGACCATGTTGCCGCACTGTGGCGCAGGGTCATGTGAAGCCTCCTAGTTGCAGTGCGTGCACCACATCACACGGGGCGGGCCTATGCTTATGACCCTGTTGCCGCACTGGGGCGCAGGGTTATGTGAAGCCTCCTAGTTGCAGTGCGTGCACCGCATCACAGGGGGCGGGCCTATGCTTATGACCCTGTTGCCGCACTGTGACGCAGGGTTATGTGAAGCCTCCTAGTTGCAGTGCGTGCACCACATCACAGGGGGCGGGCCTATGCTTATGACCCTGTTGCCGCACTGTGACGCAGGGTCATGTGAAGCCTCCTAGTCACACCCAATGAATATAAAACTGTCCTTCCTTACCCAGCAGTCATGTGATGTCTGCAAGTCTCGTCATCCTCTGATGAAGAGAGCAGCACCTCATAATGGAATATGGGAGGTTGCATAAGATGCCATTCACACTGCCTCTGTATGAAGCCTAATAGAGGCGGCGTTATCAGACAGCCTAGCACCAAGGCAAAGGAGGAGGGCCTGAAGACCATCAGGTGACTGCTGCCAGACAGCTGAAATGAAGGTAATTGAAGGATTATTTTCTTATAACAAATAGAGGCACTGGGACTTTCCTGGTTGACGGGAGGATTGGGGACTTTTTTGTTTTCCCGGCGTTCTATTTGGAAGCACCATTTATCTGGGTTTCAAGAACATTTTTGAAAAGCTTTAACCCTCTCCAACCCTGTGTTAGGACTATGACCAACATTGGCCTTTTCTAGTATAAGCCCAATGCTGGACGTAGCACCAGGGGTGTAACTAGAGGGGAGAAGCACCTGCTATTGCAGGGGGGCCAACTACTAACCTTCCCCTCCTCCGATACAGGGGAATATACTTCAGGTCAGGCCACACTTGTAAGATGGGCACCCAAGGCTGTGAAGGGCACTGAGGGGAGGGAAGGAGTGTGAACATTTGCAGGGCCACATCAAAGTTTCGCTGGTGGGGCCCCATGAGTTGTAGTTACGCCACGCTGGATAATATCTGGCACAGAGTTAACCCCTTGAGCCCGCGGCACCACGTAACATAAATATTACGTGGGTGCATTTGGTTTTGCCGTTAGGGGCGCGTTGCTGGATCTAGTCTTGTACGGCGTCACCCTATGTGGATCAAAGTGTTGAACAGAGTTTGCATCTTTTGATCCCTTCTGGTACCGTGCTGCGCCACGTAAAACCATTCTTACCCTGGCGTGTGTGCTATTAGGGGTGGAGCTACAGCACATGGGGCGGAGCTGTGCCTGCCTCCCCCGACTCCCTGGACCCCTCCCGCCCTAGTAAGAGGAGGTAAAGACCCTCCAGGTCTCTACTGCAGCAGCATTTTTGCAATCACCTATGTGTGTCCCCCCCCCCCCCCCCCCCCCATGCTCCGCCCCCTCACACTGGGGGGACGTTAGTCATGGCGGAAAGGATTTTAAACCAATTAGAGATCCCACACACTGTCTTTTGTCAGTATGGTGACTGAGGGTCTCACGCATGGGGGCCTCATCACCTAATGGGTTCTGTATTGGTTTCATTGCTTTGTTGTTGAATCTGAGTACCATAAGTAACTGGGCAGAAAGAAAAACATATCCAATCCCAGCACATTCCACAGCATGAGTTACAGGTCCAGCCAGAGCAATGTATGGTCATACTGTATTTACAGCTCTTGGCCCCACTTATGATGAATGTATATAAGAAGATATACATGGTGTAAAGCATTTCAGCATCGGGCTGTGGTGCCCTGACATGCTATGGATATACAGAGGCATCCCTGCAACTTCTCTTTCAGCAGTTCCGGGAATGCTTTCGTTTTTAGTGAATTCCTGGTGCTGTACAAAACAGACATTCTAGGCCAGGGGTCCCCAAACATTTTGGGTCGAGGGCCGGGTCAACATACTTCAGACTGCTGGGCGGCCGGAGTATACATAAAATGATGTAGAAGTCTTTGTGGACCAGACAGTGAAGCATACCCAGGTGACAACCTGCAGTCCAACTGGACAGCAGTGTCATCAACCTGATGTGGAATTTGATTGGAACCCAGCGAATTACTGCTTTCTGGCTTCCATGTGGATGGGTGGTGCCAGCACTGCTTTTCTATATGCAGACCACCAATATTTAAAGATGTAGCTGACCGCATCTATAAGTAATACATTGTGCGTCTGGAGGGCCGGTAAAAAAGCCTCAGGGGGCCACATTCGGCCTGCGGGCCTTAGTTTGAGGACCATTGTTCTAGTCTAACAGAAAGTTGCATAAAAGGCAAGAGAACGTGCAGGCTAAGTTTTTACTGGTTTATTGTTTTTGCTCAATGACACATTCATTGAAGTATGTGAGAGCTAAAATCTATGATCTATTGACCCCTGTTATCTCTTCCCTGCTCTCAGAAGCCATTTTCTGCTAGGAAAGTGTTTTACAGTTGTAATTATACAAAAAGTTTTCATACTATAGTTGTCTGAGTCAGGACCCAGTCATGACTCAGACAGGAACTGCCAATTACATACCTGATGTTTAACTCTTTCAGGCAGAGAAAGAAAATAAGAAACACAACATTTGTGTGCTAGGCACTGTACATACACGTCTATCGCATCATGTCACATGTCACCTCGGGTATTCTAATTGCACATATCTAAGATTACGCCACTATTTGTAGTCAAAAATCACTGTTATGTTCATATGAGCAGAACTCAGCAACACTTCTGTCTGGGAGAATCCTCTTTCCCAACCTCATTGATTGCTGACTTTTGCAATAAGCCCTACTTAAAGTGGACCTGAACTCAGTACTTCCTCTCGGCTCTAAAATATAAGCAACTGCATAATAACATTTCTGTGTAATACAGTATTCCTTTAAGACGCGCGTGGGGCAGGGCTGAGGCGGTTAGCCCTGCCCCAATGCGGAAGCGCTCCCCCGCTTTACGGAGGGAATTTGGGGGTGAAGGGACCCCCGTTAAGCCGCGGGATAGCGGTATTTTAGCAGGGGCACACATGCCCCTGCTATCTATAAGGTCTGAAGCAAGATTTATTCTCGCTTCAGACTCTCTTTAAATTAAGTAGTAATAAGACTGATTCCCCCAGCAGAGGAGACACAGATGGCCTTGTGTCTGCTGTCACCTTTTGTACCGCTCCTGAGGATGTGTCAGCAGCACATGGAGGACTCCGGTGTAACCCATCCAGACGTCTCTGAGGATCTATCCTGGTTTCTCCTCTAGTTACTGAGAGGAAATCATTACAGCCATCGCTCATCACTCTTTACACAGAAGATTGTGTGTGTCGGCTGCCTGGAGACCGGACAGCATTTCGTGCCTTTCTCCGTGTTCCAATACGCTTCAGGACCTTCAAGTGTGATTCCCTGCTAAACATTATATTTACTCTGTCGTTCTCCTAGCAGCTCGTGTTGTGTGCCAGATTATCGTCCTAAGAAGAGAGTCACTATCTCATTGCGGCGCTGCTGTTGTTAAAGCAACAACTGCTGCTAAATTTTCACTATGGGTGAATTAAAGGTTCTCTTAAGGGGGACCTGAACTCTTGCACAGGACAGAAGGAAAACATAGAGAATCGCAACCTGTATGTATTTAGACAGTTTAGCCCAGTGATGGCTGACCTTGACACTCCAGCTGTGACAAAACTACAAATCCCATCATGCCTCTGCCTCCCTGAGTTATGCTTAGAGCTGTCAGAGTAATGCAATGCCTCATGGGACTTGTAGTTCCACCACAACTGGAGTGCCAAGGTTAGCCATCACTGGTTTAGCCTGTCTAGTTCTTCCTCATTTGTGACTAAGCACACTGTAATTTGATCTCTCAGCTGTGTCGGCTGGCTGCCTCGGCAAAGCAGCTAATTGGTAAACACAGGATGTTAACCCTTTGTCTGCTTCTATGAAAGCAGGAAGTAGACACACTGCAGATTTATTGCAGGATTTGTATCAGCTGTAACCTGGTTTTTACCCTAACAGACCAGAGTAATTTTCATCTGTCAGCGCTCCTCCCTTTTATTCACCAATCATTTTATTACTACTTATCATATAAAACGATTTATACCTTGTTATTTTCACCACCAATTAGGCTTTCTGTGGGTAGTACATTTTAAGAATTATTTTATTCTAAATGCATTTTTATGGGGAAAAATAAGAAAAGAAATGGAAGCAAATTCATTATTTCTCAGTTTTCGTCCATTATATTTTTAAAAATAAAATCTTCTTCTGTGGGTAAAACCTACACATTGTATTTGCCCATTTGTCCCGGTTATTAAAACATTGAAATGTACCCTATAACAATGTATGGAGACAATATATTATTTATATTATTTTAAAATAGCAAGAAGTTTTGAATCAGGATGATACTGTGAGAGAACGCGGAAAAGCCACCGCGTGTGCTGATAGCAAGGCGGCTGATTCCGCGTCCAGTGCGGCGGTTTGCACGTGGAAGCGTGCGTCTGGTAACATGGCAGAACGCGGAAAAGCCGCCGCATGTATTGACAGCAAGGCGGCTGGTTCCGCGTCCAGCGCGGCGGTTTGCATGCAGCAGCGTGTGTCTGGTGTGGCTGAGTCTGTTAGTTCACACAGGCTTAGGAATACGCGCGCGCGCTGAGAGGCAGAACTTTTATGATGGGCAAGGGGGGATCAGCTGACCGAGCCGATCAGCTGACCCCAGAGCTGGTAACTATTGGTTGATCACTTAGGGGTGGCGCCAGAGAGCACTACTCCATATATAGTTACTGCTGCACAGTCACAAGTTGTCTGCCGTTGCGAACACTACGTGGAAGCCTTCAGACCTTAGTCAAATCCAACAGTGTGTTTGAACCAGGAGGACCTGGGAATTCACACTGAGCCAGTTAACTTGTATTATTGCTCTGTTATATGTTAGACTAGTTCCAGGGTGTAGAGACCACGGACCTCACACACAGACTAGGGAACTTGTGTTATCATTCTGTTATACATCAGACTAGTTCCAGGGTGTCACACCCAGATTAGGGAACTTGCTATACATCAGACTAGTTCCAGGGTGTAGAGACCACAGACCTCACACCCAGACTAGGCATTGTTTGATATCTGTTATGACTTATTGCTTTCCTGACTATTCCTCTGATCACTGATTCGGTACCTTGCATATCTGATATTCCGTTGCCAAACCCTGCTTGCCTTGGATACCGAATCAGCTTTCTGTCTTTGTACTTTGTCTGTCCGTGTGTTGCCGACCTGGCTTGCCCGACCTCGAGAGCTATCTCTCCCCTTAAGAGATAGTCTCCGGAGCAGATAGTAATATCCACCTTCTGGTGTCACTCACTCTCTGGTCCTTCCTACCTTCAGCCTGACTCCACCCCTTGAAGAGTCTCAGGCTGCTGGAAGGTTCCTGTACTCTCTAAAGCAGTATTGCCTATACTGCCTAATATCACCTGCTCATCAGGTGTGTTTCTCAAAGTATTACTGTTACACCAAACACTCTTATATACTTAGGTGTCCAGAGGTTAGTAATATATCTGTATTATCGGTGATTCTGCAGATCATCAATAATCGGGTATATATCTGTATTCTTGGTGATACTGCAGATCACCAATATTCAGATTCTCTCTGCGTGCTTACACCGATCATTACAGATACTATTTATTGGTATACTACTAAAATACTCTGCTGCTATTATTTGGAAATACTGTGTAGGAAATATAGGTGTAATTTTTCTGTTTCTTGTTTTTTTAGTCCAGTCCATAATTACAAGCCCTTATGTAGTAAAATAACAGTAATATACCCTTATAAAATACATATTAAAAGAAAGCCTAAGACAACTTTTTATGTCATTTGGGGAGTGTTGGGGAGGGGCTTTGGAAGGGATTCATTTTATTATTTTTAATTATATAATTATTGTGTGTGTAATTTAACTTTTCACCGCTAGATGACGTTAGAAACACTATCATGATTTCCAGGAAGTTTGTTCCCCTTCCCCCAATTGCGGATCTCTGTGAGCCGATGGTAGGAGCAGTGGACGAGGGCACGTGCACGGTGGGAGCAAGCGGCACATTAAAATGTACTGGAGCCGTTAAGTGCCTCCAACAGGACGTTTTAATGCTGTGGCTTGTCAGGGAGTAGTTGAAGGTTATTATGCTGCTGTTCATCTTTTAGAGCAGAGAGGAAGTACTAAGTTCAGGTCCGCTTAAAGAGACACTGAAGCGAAAAAAATACATGATATAATAAATTGGTTGTGTACTATGAATAATTACTAGAAGATTAGCAGCAAAGAAAATATTCTCATATTTTTATTTTCAGGTATATAGTGTTTTTTCTAACATTGCATCATTCTATAATATGTGCAGATTACACAACACTCAGCATTCAAAATGATTCTTTCAGAGCAGTCTGTGAACTAATGACCTCTCCTCTGCCAGAGGAAAAGTAAATAGTTAACTAACAGTTGAGATAATAAAAGTCAGAAAACAGCCCTCTCCACGACTTTGAAAGTCGTAGAGATAATGGCTTTTTTGTATAGAGATAACAGCTGGAGTTTCTTAACTCTTCCTGTACTGGAAACAATCAGACTCTGTATCTGATCTTAATGTTTTATTTCTTAGCTGTACTACACATACAAATCATAATATCATAGGTTTTTTTTCGCTTCAGTGTCTCATTTAAAGGAAACTTAGCACCTGAAATACATTTATTTTTTTAAAATGAAGGTCATTAATAAAGTGTGCTATGATGGGGGGGGTTGACACCACTTACCTACTGGGTTCTGTACTCTGGCCCCCAGTCCATATTTGATCTGCTATGTTCTTCAAGGAGAAACTTATTGGCTGTACCACAATGCATGCTGGGAGATGTAGTACCGTATACACACACGGATAGGCCGAACTGTGCATAATTCCACCCCTCACTTTTGGACTTAAACATACGCCAAAAGCCGTGACCGGGCCGCAAAGGCCAACCCCTCAATGTGCCGCCATAGCACCCTTTGCAGAGCGGGCATCGGAGTGGGCCGGCGGATGCATGGTGCAGCTTGGAGCGTGCTGCCGCATGTATGTCTACCTCTCCTCACTCCTGCTCTGATCCCCTGGACTCCTCAGCAGCTTCTGAACTGGAGCCAGAGCTCCAAACTCACCATCATGTGGCAGCGGCGAGCCTGAAGCTCTAGAGACCAGTTAAGAAGGTGCCGGGGAGAGATGCGTGGATGCAAGCTGGAGCTAGAAGATGTAGACACACAGCTCTGTATAGGGGGGGGGCATCCTCAGAAGTTTGCTTCAGGCAGCAAAAAGTCCAGGACCGGCCCTGTGTTTGTCCTGTATAGGCTCTAGTATATCACCACACACATCACACGCTGCCACTGCTGATCTCCCTCTCCTCACTCACAGCTGGATCTGAGCTCTGCGGTCGGGTTAATGCAGCGGCACTAATTTATGCATCAGCTCTCCTGATCTCTTATTTACTTTACAGAGTGGATGTAATATTCTGAAATTAAATGTGTGTTTTCCTCTCGGCCGCACAGAGCTGAGCCGTCTCTCTCCACGCTCCTGATATCTGACAGATGGAATAACTCACACCACATGGCTGGAGCGGCAGACTGACTACCGCGGCTGCCATATCAAGGACGACAGACGCAACGCGCGCTGCCCGAGCTGATCCCGCTGCCGTGTGAGCTCCGCTGGATGCTGCGCCGTGATTAAACATATAACAAAATGGAGCGGAGATGAGGCTGGATTGATTGACTCCAGTTTAATTACAGCGTGCCTGTAACTGTCTAGAAGTAACATGTCCGATATACAGGATCTTCTCAAAAAATTTGCATATTGTGATAAAGTTCATTATTTTCTGTAATGTACTGATGAACATTAGACTTTCATATATTTTAGTTTCAAATACACACAACTGAAGTAGTTCAAGCCTTTTATTGTTTTAATATTGATGATTTTGGCATACAGCTCATGAAAACCCAAAATTCCTATCTCAAAAAATTAGCATATTTTATCCGACCAATACAAGAAAAGTGTTTTTAAAACAAAAAAAGTCAACTTTCAAATAATTGTGTTCAGTTATGCACTGAATACTTGGTCGGTAATCCTTTAGCAGAAATGACTGCTTCAATGCGGTGTGGCATGGAGGCAATCAGCCTGTGGCACTGCTCAGGCGTTATGGAGGCGCAGGATGCTTCGATAGCGGCCTTAAGCTCATCCAGAGTGTTGGGTCTTGCGTCTCTCAACTTTCTCTTCACAATATCCCACAGATTCTCTATGGGGTTCAGGTCAGGAGAGTTGGCAGGCCAATTGAGCACAGTAATACCATGGTCAGTAAACCATTTACCAGTGGTTTTGGCACTGTGAGCAGGTGCCAGGTCGTGCTGAAAAATTGAAATCTTCATCTCCATAAATCTTTTCAGCATGAAGTGCTCCAAAATCTCCTGATAGCTAGCTGCATTGACCCTGCCCTTGATAAAACACAGTGGACCAACACCAGCAGCTGACATGGCACCCCAGACCATCACTGACTGTGGGTACTTGACACTGGACTTCAGGCATTTTGGCATTTTCCTCTCCCCAGTCTTCCTCCAGACTCTGGCACCTTGATTTCCGAATGACATGTAAAAGTTGCTTTCATCCGAAAAAAGTACTTTGGACCACTGAGCAACAGTCCAGTGCTGCTTCTCTGTAGCCCAGGTCATGCGCTTCTGCTGCTGTTTCTGGTTCAAAAGTGGGTTCATGCTTCCATCTGCTGAAAAGCTTTATGGAGATGAAGATTTCATTTTTCAGCACGACCTGGAACCTGCTCACAGTGCCAAAACCACTGGTAAATGGTTTACTAACCATGGTATTACTGTGCTCAATTGGCCTGCCAACTCTCCTGACCTGAACCCCATAGAGAATATGTGGGATATTGTGAAGAGGAAGTTGAGAGATGCAAGACCCAACACTCTGGATGAGCTTAAGGCCGCTATCAAAGCATCCTGGGCCTCCATAACACCTGGGCAGTGCCACAGGCTGATTGCCTCCATGCCACGCCGCATTGAAGCAGTCATTTCTGCAAAAGGATTCCCGACCAAGTATTGAGTGCATAACTAAACATAATTATTTGAAGGTTGACTTTTTTTGTTTTAAAAACACTTTTCTTTTATTGGTCGGATGAAATGTGCTAATTTTTTGAGATAGGAATTTTGGGTTTTCATGAGCTGTATGCCAAAATCATCAATATTAAAACAATAAAAGGCTTGAACTACTTCAGGTGTGTGTATTTGAATCTAAAATATATGAAAGTCTAATGTTTATCAGTACATTACAGAAAATAATGAACTTTATCACAATATGCTAATTTTTTGAGAAGATCCTGTACTTGTTAGGTACGGCCAAATAGTATTGTGGCATGTGATATTGACACTTAGCATTATTCACATAGCCATGTACTTCGTAAACACTGAAGCCTGTCATTCTCCTTGACTCTCCCACTATCCTTAATGGAAACCTGAAGAAAAAAAAAGTATGATATAATGAATTGTATGTGTAGTACAGATAATAAATAGAAGATTAGTAACAAAGAAAAGAGTCTCATATTTTTATAGTGTACTGGTTAAGGGGTCTGCTTTTGACATGGGAGACCAGGGTTTGAATCCCGGCTAGGGTCAGTACCTGTTCAGTTAGAAGTCCTTGGGCAAGACTTCCTAACACTGCAGGGTGGCCCTTTGAGTGCGCCCTTAGTGGCTGCAGCTCTTGAGCGTTTTCAGCCCAACAGGAGAAAAGTGCTATACAAATGTTAGGATTATTATTATATTTTTACTTTCAGTTACTATACTGTATATACTCAAGTATAAGTCTAGAAATGTAGGTCTCATTCACTTCATAAAAATATAAGGGTCGACTTATACACAAATCATGGGCAACACTGAGCACACTTAGTAAATATGTGTACTCATAGTGACAACCATTTGCAGCAATTTACCCTGTGGTAAGTGATACTTTGAGGAAAGGAAACAAGTAAAGGGGCAAGGGGGGATACTGGGCTGCATAAAAGGGAGTGAAGAATTGCAGCACTTGGGGGCCTGGAGGAGGTATTGGCTGCACATATGGGCCAGGAGGGGTTAATGGCTGCAACACTGTATGCAATTCCGTCATTAACCCCTCCTGAGCCCCAGGTGCAGCCATTAACTTTGCTAGGTAGACTTATACTTGAGTCAATAAAAAAATTCAGCTTAAGAGGTTTGAATATTGGAGTCGACTTATACACGAGGTAGACTTGTATTCGAGTATATACGTGTTATAGCCTTTTTTTTTCAGAACATTGCATCATTCTGTCACAGTTAAGGTAGCCATACACTGGTCGATTTGCCATTAGATCGACCAGCTGACAGATCCCTATCTGATCGAATCTGATCAGAGAGGGATCGTATGGCTGCCTTTACTGCAAACAGATTGTGAATCGATTTTAGCCTGAAACCGATCACAATCTATTGAGCTGCTCCTGCCGCCTGTGCCCCCCCCCCCCCCCCCGTATACATTACCTGAAGCTGGCTCCCGGGCGTCTTCTCCACGCTGCACCGCACCGCTCTGTTCCGGCTCCATCCCGGCGCTTCCTGTGTCACTCCGTGACCAGGAAGTTCAAATAGAGCGCCCTCTATTTGAACTTCCTGGTCACTGCAGTGACACAGGAAGCGCCGGGATGGAGCCGGAACAGAGCCGTGCAGCGCAGAGAAGACGCCGGGAGCCAGCGTCAGGTAATGTATACCTTATCGGATCGGCCGCCGCTAGCGACGCGCACCCTACCCGCAGGCGATCGAGGGTAATTTCCCGCACTGCGCGATCGGCGAACCGATCCGATTTCGGGAGGAAATCGGATTGGCGGGTACGTTTAGCGCGAACGATTGGCAGCAGATTCGATCCCAGGATCGAATCTGCTGTCGAAACGGCCGCGAATCGGGCCAGTGTATGGCCACCTTTACAGTTTTAAAACCACACTGTCTTTTGAGCTATAAAAGAGAGCAGAAATAATGACCCTTTGAACTTTCCTGCAGTAAAACCTTGTCTCAAGCTGTCTCTCGCTGTTTCTTGGCTGTTTAAGTGCTTCAGAAAACGGTACTGTATTCAACCCAAGATGGGATGAATAGCTCAGAGAATCTTTTTTGCATAGATAACTACAGTTTTTAACTCTTACTGTATTGGAAAACAATTTTTCTTTGCTCCTAATGCTCTATTTCTTAGCTGTACTACACATACAATTCATTATCTCATAAGTCAATTTTCGCTTCAGGTTTACTTTAACTACCTGGGGGCCACGTCACGCCAACGGGCGTGACCGCGGCAGCAGCCCCAGGACCGCCCAACGCCAATTGGCATCAGGTCCTGGAGCTGGCTTGTGCAGGAGATCGCACGCACGCTGCACGCACATCTCCTGCTTGGAAGGCGGAGCTCCGCCTTCAGTCTCTGATCGGCGATCGACGTCTGTTTACTAAGTACAGCGCTGCGATCTGCAGTAGCGCTGTACTGGGGACAGCCGTGTGACACGGCTGTCCCCCTGGCACACAGGAGAGTGATCAGCTCTCATAGGCTGAAGTCTATGACATTGACAGCCGGTCGCGTCATTGGCCGGCTGGGGGGAGGGAGGGTTTTCAGAGGTGTAAAAAAAAAAAAGTAAATTTTATTTAAAAAAATATCAATATTTATAAAAAAAAAAACAATGGGGGGGGGGGGGGGTGATCAGACCCCCTTAACAGAGAGCTCTGTTGGTGGGGAGAAAAGGGGAGGAATCACTAGTGTGCTGTGTTGTGCGGCCCTGCAGCTTGGCCTTAAAGCTGCAGTGGCCAATTCAGTGAAAAGTAGCCTGGTCTTTAGGGGGGTTTAACACTGCGGTCCCCAAGTGGTTAAAGTGGCACTGTAGTGACATATAGTAGATGGTAGTTAATTATTTAGGATACCGACATTTACATATATTTATCCTGGTTACAGCATCATGTATTGCTGCATATTGATATGTTGCCCCGCCCCACCAGTGATGCTTAGCGTAGGCTGTTAAAGCAGTAAACAAAAAACAAATTCTGGACTTACCTGGGGCTCCCTTCTAAACCCTCCCCCCCCCCCCCCCACATTGGCCACAAGGTCCCCCAGCATCCTCTGTGGTTCTTCCTTGGTCCTGTTGGCTTTGTTAATCTGTCAACTTCAGCTGAATCCCGCTGAACGCCAGCTACTGTAAGTGTCCTGCACATGTGTGGTTCTCTAAAGACTAAACCGAGCATGTGCAGGGTGCTTATGGCAATCGGCATGATGGTGCATCAGGTGCGCGCATGCATGACTTCGGCCGAAGATTACCCGAGCCGCCAGCGGGACCAAGGAAGAGCTAAAGAGGATGCCAGTGACTTCGCGGGCTACGGAGGACTGGAGGAAGCCCCAGGTTAGTCCAGAATTTGGGGGCGGGGTCTTCTGCTCAGAGTCCCTTTAAAGAACAAGCGACACCCATGCTAACCTAGTAATAAAAAACACATATATAAGTAGATAAATACTACTTCTACTTACATAACAGATGTATTGGGCTATCCACGTAATGATTCCTGTGAATTTTATAAAGGAAAAGCAGAAAATCCTATTGCAGGCAGTGGCCATTTTGCCAAGCTAATGCTGACATCATATCCTCCCTGACTCTTGTTTTCCCCCCTCCATTCTCTTGCTCATTGTGTATTCATTAGCTGCCCTCCTCCCAGAGTCTTTTTTTTATTTACACATCCAATCACTGAGTCACCTCAGCCTTGCTTGTAAACAGAAGTGATCAGCTAGGCAGGGAAATAAATGGAAGAGAAGGAATATATCATAGATAAAAAGAACTCCCAGCATTCAAAAGAACTCCCAGCATTCAACTTTTTGGCACTGTTCGGCACTAGGGCCAGTGCTCCTAAAGTATGTGATAACTCCAAACCATAACAGCAGAAAAAGTTTTGAATGCAGGATTAGCATCTTTATCACTTCGATTTCCGAAGAGGATAGGAGGCGCCCGTGTAGTGTATAGGGTGTTCTCTTTATACAAAGAGACTCCACTTGATAAAAAGTTTAAGTTGGCGCTCAGGCTCTCCAGACTCTAACCTAAGCACCTGTCACTGACCTGAGGAAGCGGCTTAGACCGCGAAACGCGTTGTCTATTGTGCTTAATAAACCTTCTTAAACTTTTTATCAAGTGGAGTCTCTTTGTATAAAGAGAACACCCTATACACTACACGGGCGCCTCCTATCCTCTTCGGAAATCGATCCTATATCACCCCACTCGTGGGGTTCTTCGCGACTCACGAGAAGCGAAACCTTTTTTCGAAGGAGCAGCGACCAACAGTTATAAAGACCGAGTGGGGACGGGACTTCCCCACACGCCTATACAAGTGGTTGCCTTCCAGCAACCTACACTTGTGAGTATATTTTTTCTTAATCTCTATCTCATTATCTGAAGATAATACACCAAAAGGGCTCCTGGTACCCCTGCGGGTTTTTCCTTTCTCCTCTCCTTATTGACCAGATCTTTATCACTTAATACACTTAGAACCAGTTGCTGTTGAAATTTAATTTTTATGGTGACAATACCGCCTTAAGCTCTGCAGAATTCTCTTTCCTATTATTTGCACTGGATTCATTACTCAAAGTAAACATTTCACAGGACTAAAGATTTATAAATATAAATTGGGGTGAGGAAATAATTTACAATGGGCAAACAATATTAATTTATATTATATATCTTTTTGAGGAAATCAATTTTCAAAATTTCAAAGAAAAAATGTTTTGTAAAATAAGATTTTGCTGCTGTGCAGGGGAACAGAGGTGACCTTGGCGGGACAATGAACGCACAGAGGAGAGGTACAGGGGACAGTGTTTTGACTTAAGAACAGGTTCAGGTGAAGAACAAACCTACAGTCCCCTATTTCATGTGCTTACTGGGGAATACCTGTATAAGGGCTGATGTATTGGCATGCAAATCTCTGCATATGAGTAATTGTATGTACGAAAGTCTGTGCTTGCATAAAGACCCTGATATACAACATGATATATATAACATATGTGCACTCCTACTTAACCACTTGAGGACCACAGTCTTTCTACCCCTTAAGGACCGGCCACTTTTTTTCCATTCAGACCACTGCAGCTTTCACGGTTTATTGCTCGCTCATACAACCTACCACCTAAATGAATTTTGGCTCCTTTTCTTGTCACTAATAAAGCTTTCTTTTGGTGCTATTTGATTGCTCCTGCGATTTTTACTTTTTATTATATTCATCAAAAAAGACATGAATTTTGGCAAAAAAATGATTTTTTTAACTTTCTGTGCTGACATTTTTCAAATAAAGTAAAATTTCTGTATACATGCAGCGCGAAAAATGTGGACAAACATGTTTTTGATTAAAAAAAACCCCATTCAGTGTATATTTATTGGTTTGGGTAAAAGTTATAGCGTTTACAAACTATGGTGCAAAAAGTGAATTTTCCCATTTTCAAGCATCTCTGACTTTTCTGACCCCCTGTCATGTTTCATGAGGGGCTAGAATTCCAGGATAGTATAAATACCCCCCAAATGACCCCATTTTGGAAAGAAGACATCCCAAAGTATTCACTGAGAGGCATAGTGAGTTCATAGAAGATATTATTTTTTGTCACAAGTAAGCGGAAAATGACACTTTGTGAGGGGAAAAAAAAAAAAAAAAGTTTCCATTTCTTCTAACTTGCGACAAAAAAAAATGAAATCTGCCACGGACTCACCATGCCCCTCTCTGAATACCTTGAAGGGTCTACTTTCCAAAATGGGGTCATTTGTGGGGTGTGTTTACTGTCCTGACATTTTGGGGGGTGCTAAATTGTAAGCACCCCTGTAAAGCCTAAAGGTGCTCATTGGACTTTAGACCCCTTAGCGCAGTTAGGCTGCAAAAAAGTGCCACACATGTGGTATTGCCGTACTCAGGAGAAGTAGTATAATGTGTTTTGGGGTGTATTTTTACACATACCCATGCTGGGTGGGAGAAATATCTCTGTAAATGACAATTTGTTAATTTTTTTTTACACACAATTGTCCATTTACAGAGATTTTTCTCCCACTCAGCATGGGTATGTGTAAAAATACACCACAAAACACATTATACTACTTCTCCTGAGTACGGCGATACCATATGTGTGGCACTTTTTTGCACCCTAACTGCGCTAAAGGGCCCAAAGTCCAATGAGTACCTTTAGGATTTCACAGGTCATTTTGAGAAATTTCGTTTCAAGACTACTCCTCACGGTTTAGGGCCCCTAAAATGCCAGGGCAGTATAGGAACCCCACAAATGACCCCATTTTAGAAAGAAGACACCCCAAGGTATTCCGTTAGGAGTATAGTGAGTTCATAGAAGATTTTATTTTTTGTCAAAAGTTAGCGGAAAATGACACTTTGTGAAAAAACACAATTAAAATCAATTTCCGCTAACTTGTGACAAAAAATAAAATCTTCTATGAACTCGCCATACTACTAACGGAATACCTTGGGGTGTCTTCTTTCTAAAATGGGGTCATTTGTGGGGTTCCTATACTGCCCTGGCATTTAAGGGGCCCTAAACCGTGAGGAGTAGTCTTGAAACAAAATTTCTCAAAATGACCTGTGAAATCCTAAAGGTACTCATTGGACTTTGGGCCCTTTAGCGCAGTTAGGGTGCAAAAAAGTGCCACACATGTGGTATCGCCGTACTCGGGAGAAGTAGTACAATGTGTTTTGGGGTGTATTTTTACACATACCCATGCTGGGTGGGAGAAATAACTCTGTAAATGGACAATTGTGTGTAAAAAAATCAAAAGATTGTCATTTACAGAGGTATTTCTCCCACTCAGCATGGGTATGTGTAAAAATACACCACAAAACACATTATACTACTTCTCCTGAGTACGGCGATACCATATGTGTGGCACTTTTTTGCACCCTAACTGCGCTAAAGGGCCCAAAGTCCAATGAGTACCTTTAGGATTTCACAGGTCATTTTGAGAAATTTCGTTTCAAGACTACTCCTCACGGTTTAGGGCCCCTAAAATGCCAGGGCAGTATAGGAACCCCACAAATGACCCCATTTTAGAAAGAAGACACCCCAAGGTATTCCGTTAGGAGTATGGTGAGTTCATAGAAGATTTTATTTTTTATCAAAAGTTAGCGGAAAATGACACTTTGTGAAAAAACACAATTAAAATCAATTTCCGCTAACTTGTGACAAAAAATAAAATCTTCTATGAACTCGCCATACTCCTAACGGAATACCTTGGGGTGTCTTCTTTCTAAAATGGGGTCATTTGTGGGGTTCCTATACTGCCCTGGCATTTAAGGGGCCCTAAACCGTGAGGAGTAGTCTTGAAACGAAATTTCTCAAAATGACCTGTGAAATCCTAAAGGTACTCATTGGACTTTGGGCCCTTTAGCGCAGTTAGGGTGCAAAAAAGTGCCACACATGTGGTATCGCCGTACTCGGGAGAAGTAGTACAATGTGTTTTGGGGTGTATTTTTACACATACCCATGCTGGGTGGGAGAAATAACTCTGTAAATGGACAATTGTGTGTAAAAAAAATCAAAAGATTGTCATTTACAGAGGTATTTCTCCCACCCAGCATGGGTATGTGTAAAAATACACCCCAAAACACATTATACTACTTCTCCCGAGTACGGCAATACCACATGTGTGGCACTTTTTTGCACCCTAACTGCGCTAAAGGGCCCAAAGTCCAATGAGTACCTTTAGGATTTCACAGGTCATTTTTGTTTCAAGACTACTCCTCACGGTTTAGGGCCCCTAAAATGCCAGGGCAGTATAGGAACCCCACTAATGACCCCATTTTACAAAGAAGACACCCCAAGGTATTCCGTTAGGAGTATGGTGAGTTCATAGAAGATTTTATTTTTTGCCACAAGTTAGCGGAAATTGATTTGAATTGTTTTTCTTCACAAAGTGTCATATTCCGCTAACTTGTGACAAAAAATAAAATCTTCTATGAACTCACCATACTCCTAACGGAATACCTTTGGGTGTCTCCTTTCTAGAATGGGGTCATTTGTGGGGTTCCTATACTGCCCTGGCATTTTAGGGGCCCTAAACCGCGAGGAGTAGTCTTGAAACTAAATGTCGCAAAATGACCTGTGAAATCCTAAAGGTACTCATTGGACTTTGGGCCCCTTAGCGCACTTAGGGCCATATGCAATTCACTTTTTCACCTGTGTTTTCTCCTAGGTGATATTTTTAAACTTGTCAATAAAATGCCTTTTAAGCCCCCAGAAGGCAAGAAAATAATTAAAATAATTTTGATAGTACTTTTTCACCAATTTTTTGGTACTTTTTTAGTTGAAAAGTACTGGAAAGTTTTTTAAAATCAAAGATGAAAAATTATCTCCTAGGTGAAAACTCAGGTGAAAAAGAGAATTGCATATGGCCCTTAGGGTGTAAAAAAGTGCCACACATGTGGTACCGCCGTACTCAGGAGAAGTAGTATAATGTGTTTTGTGGTGTATTTTTACACATACCCATGCTGGGTGGTAGAAATATCTCTGTACATGACAATTGTTTGATTTTTTTTACACACAATTGTCCATTTACAGAGAGATTTCTCCCACCCAGCATGGGTATGTGTAAAAATTCACCCCAAAACACATTATACTACTTCTCCTGAGTACGGCGATACCACATGTGTGACACTTTTTTTGCAGCCTAGGTGCGCTAAGGGGCCCAACGTCCTATTCACAGGTCATTTTGAGGCATTTGTTTTCTAGACTACTCCTCACGGTTTAGGGCCCCTAAAATGCCAGGGCAGTATAGGAACCCCACAAGTGACCCCATTTTAGAAAGAAGACACCCCAAGGTATTCCATTAGGTGTATGGCGAGGTCATCGAAGATTTTATTTTTAGTCACAAGTTAGTGAAAAATGACACTTTGTGAAAAAAAAACAATAAAAATCAATTTCCGCTAACTTTTGACAAAAAATAAAATCTTCTATGAACTCGTCATACACCTAACAGAATACCTTGGGGTGTCTTTTTTCTAAAATGGGGTCACTTGTGGGATTCCTATACCGCCCTGGCATTTTACGGGCCCAAAACCGTGAGTAGTCTGGAAACCAAATGTCTCAAAATGACTGTTCAGGGGTATAAGCATCTGCAAATTTTGATGACAGGTGGTCTATGAGGGGCCGAATTTTGTGGAACCGGTCATAAGCAGGGTGGCCTTTTAGATGACAGGTTGTATTGGGCCTGATCTGATGGATAGGAGTGCTAGGGGGGTGACAGGAGGTGATTGATGGGTGTCTCAGGGGGTGATTAGAGGGGAAAATAGATGCACTCAATGCACTGGGGAGGTGATCAGAAGGGGGTCTGAGGGGGATCTGAGGGTTTGGCCGAGTGATCAGGAGCCCACACGGGGCAAATTAGGGCCTGATCTGATTGGTAGGTGTGCTAGGGGGTGACAGGTAGTGACAGGAGGTGATTGATGGGTGTCTCAAGGTGTGATTAGTGGGGGGAATAGATGCAAGTAATGCAATGGCGAGGTGATCAGGGCTGGGGTCTGAGGGTGTGGGCGGGTGATTGGGTGCCCTAGGGGCAGATGGGGGTCTAATCTGATGGGTAGCAGTGACAGGGGGTGATTGATGGGTAATTAGTGGGTGTTTAGAGGAGAGAACAGATGCAATGCATTTGGGAGGTGATCTGACTGCGGGTCTGCAGGCGATCGGATGGTGTGGGTGGGTGATCAATTGCCCGCAAGGGGCAGGTTAGGGGCTGATTGATGGGTGGCAGTGACAGGGGGTGACGGGGTGATTGATGGGTGATAAGTGATTGGCAGGTGATTGACAGGTGATCAGTGGGTTATTACAGGGAAGAACAGATGTAATTAATGCACTGGCGAATTGATAAGGGGGGGTCAGAGGGCAATCTGAGCGTGTTGGCGGGTGATTGGGTGCCCGCAAGGGGCAGATTAGGGTCTGATCTGATAGGTAAAAGTGACAGGTGGTGATAGGGGGTGATTGATGGGTAATTAGTGGGTGTTTAGAGGAGAGAATAGATGTAAACAATGGATTTGGGAGGTGATCTGATGTCGGATCTGCGGGCGATCTATTGGTGTGGGTGGGTGATCAGATTGCCCGCAAGGGGCAGGTTAGGGGCTGATTGGGTGGCAGTGACAGGGGGCGATTGATGGGTGATTGACAGGTGATTGACAGGTTATCAGAGGGGATAGATGCATACAGTACACAGGGGGGGGGGGGGGGTCCTGGGGAGAATCTGAGGGGTGGGGGGGTGATCAGGAGGGGGCAGGGGGGAAGATAAAAAAAATAGCGTTGATAGATAGTGACAGGGAGTGATTGATGGGTTATTAGGGGGGTGATTGGGTGCAAACAGGGGTCTGGGGGGTGGGCAGGGGGGGGTCTGAGGGGTGCTGTGGGCGATCAGTGGGCGGGGGGGCAGATCAGTGTGTTTGGGTGCAGACTAGGGTGGCTGCAGCCTGCCCTGGTGGTCCCTCCGACACTGGGACCACCAGGGCAGGAGGCAGCCTGTATAATACACTTTGTATACATTACAAAGTGTATTATACACTTTGTAGCGGCGATCGCGGGGTTAACATCCCGCCGGCGCTTCCGTATGGCCGGCGGGATGTTACGGCGGGTGGGCGGAGCCAGTTGCCGGGGGAAGCGCGCGTCATCAATGACGCGATCGCTCCCCCGGCATAGGAAAAGGACGCAACGCCCTAAGGCGTATTGCGGTCCTTAAGGCATCCACTTTGCCGCCGCCCATGGGCTGTGGGCGGTCGGCAAGTGGTTAAAGTATACCCGAAGCGACATGATGATATAAACTCGTGTATGTATGTACAGTGCAGAACATATAAACCTTTAGCCCACCACCTAATGCAAAATGGCGGCGGCTCCCTCGATCCTCCACGACACGTGTCATCTCGGCAGGAACGAGATTTGATGGAAGCTCGCTCCCATCAGCGTGCCACAACGATCAGCCTGCCAGCCAGTGATCAGAGCTGGCAGGCTGTTTTTTTTTTCTTCGCAAGTATGAAATTAGTATTTCTATAGCGCCGACATCTTTCGCAGTGCTACACAGAGTATAGTCTTGTCACTTAACTGTCCCTCGGAGGAGCGCACAATCGAATCCCTACCAACCTATCATAGTCATATGTCTATGTATGTATCGTGTCGTGTTTGTATCGTAGTCTAGGGACAATTTAGAGGGAAGCCAATTAACTTATCTGTATGTGTGTGTTTGTTTTTTAATTTCAGTCTTTTTTAATTAAAAAAAAATAATAAATAAAAATAGCAGCAGCAATCAAATACCACCAAAATAAAGCTCTATTTGTGAGAAGCAAAGCAGGTAAAATTCATTTGGGTGCTAAGTTGTATGGCCGAGCAATAAACAGTTGTTTAAAAGTTGTGCAAAAGTTGTGAAGTGCTGAATTGTAAAAAATGGCTTGGTCACTATGGGGGTATAAACCTCTAGGGCTCAAGCAGAGGCGTAGTTATGGGGGAGCAAGGGGGGGAAATATGTCCCTGGGCGCAACACTGTGAGGGCACTCAGTGTGGCTGCTGCACCCCGACATGCATGAGAGGCGGCCCACTTATCTCCCTCCCTCTGCAGAGGAGTGCAGAAACATTAATAATAGCAGAGGACCCACCGGATCCAACATTCCAAAGATGATGTCATGTGACTAGAGATGCTGCTGTTACCAAGTAGAGGACGCTGGGCGTGCTGCAGAGGAGAGATGACATTATCGCCAGAATGTTGAAACCGGGTAGTCTTTTGCTGTACACATCTGGCAATCTAAAGGGGAGCACATCTGGCTAGTTTTAGGGGGCACATCTGGCTATTTGAATGGTGGAAGGTGGCACATCTGGCTGTCTAAACAGGATTTGTACATTTGGCTCTACCCATGACCACACCCACATTCTGATGCGGCCCATGCCCATTTTTTTGCTCTGGACTGTTCAGAGGGGGGGAGGTGCGCAAAAACTGTCTTTGTCCCCGGGTGCTGAAAACTCTAGCTACGCCTCTGGGCTCAAGAGGTTAATAGCCAGGCTGTTTTACTTATATAATATAAGATTGTAGAAATGAATCCACAGAAAATGTGTTCAGTGTACACACTATCTACTATTCCTAAATGAGCCCTGCAATGATTAATGATCCCTAGCACCACTGCCTATTCTAGGAGCTGGCATCATATTGGGGCATCAGATATTAGTGACTGTACCCTGTCCCTAGCACTTGTAGTTCTGTAGCATGGAATGCTGGGTCACTGACCAGAGGCCACAGTGCAGCAGGTTCCTGCAGAGATAAACACACGGCACCTCGCAGCTAATGAGGGGACTCGGCTGTGAACAGATGCTGGAAGTCCGTTTGCACAATTGGAACAATAAATATTTTTCTGGGCATCCAGGGTGTGCATCGGATGAGACCTGCCAGGCTGCCAACATGACAGCAGGAAGACTGCATGAGAAAGCTGATCTGTCTGTAGAGAAACAGAACAGGATCATTAGAACACAACTGAGAAAATGACTGACCGCTGTATCTTATTAATGAAGGAAAAAGTGCAATCACTTATGACAACCAGTGTAATGGGTGCCAAGGTGACTAAATAGCTGGACTAGAGATCCAGGTTCAGAGGCTGGCCTAGACTCTGCCTGCATGGAGTTTGTATGATCTCCTGAGTGTGCCTCTTATGGCTGCAGCTAGAACGCTTTGAGTCTACCAGGAAAAAAGCGCAATATAAATGTTATTTGTCTTGTCCTCTTTAAACCACAAAATGAACTGTTTAAACTCGTACACGTGTGCGAGGCATGTCGCTGGCATGGATCAGGACTCAATCCCTCGGGCGACAGTGCAGGACTAACACTGTACAAATGCGTCCACTAGCCTACTATGCGTGGAGAAGGAGGGCCGACAGAGTAGCAGGTGAGTGACATCACAAGGTGGGCGGGTTGAGTGGAGAGCACAATGCTCTTGGCCAGCGCTCAATTGAATCGATCCAATCGGGTGATTGCTGGCCAATGCGTCAGGAAGCATCATGGGCTCCTGTACACATCCTAGATTCTCGGCAAGAGCGGTCGTTATCGGCCACAAATAATATGATACCGTCGTTTAGAAGATTAAAGAGAGTCCGAGGTGGGCTCAAAAAAAAAAGTAGGCTGCCTGATCCGTGAGGCTGAGCAAAAACCACCACTCCTGTGGGCTGCACTGGCCCACTTTCTCTTTCGTGACCTCTGGGTCATGACGCTGCAAGAAAATACTGTTTTTCTCTCATCCAGCGTTCAGGGAGGTGGGGGAGTGGCAGGGGGTGTGGCTAGGGAGAGAGAGCTGCCCAATGGCATCTCAGGAAACCCTGTACGAATGCCACTGGTGGGCGTTTTGAACAGGGAATCCCTCTCCCCTGTGTTTACCTCTGAGATGGCAACAAATAATGCTGCTAATCTCAGGGGGCAATAGTGCGGCGGTGGGGGGAGGGAGGGGCAGAGAGCGGCGGTGTGGAGACACAGAGGCATGTCATGAGGCAGAGAACATGCCTGTGTGTCCCATCTGCCCACCCATATGCCTACCCAGGGTTCTCTTTAATGCTCAATTGAAAAGGGGACTTTGCAGTATGACGATGACTAAACCTATCAATAAATCCACAAATAAATGGCTGAATATTTAGGATGTCCGCAAGTTTGGAACTGAATCTCTCTGAGGTGTCCGGAGGTTTTTCTTAAACAGGCTGTACATGCAGGAAATCCCTCAAACACCTCATAGCTGAAATACAAATCTGCTTGGCAAAGACAGAAAAGTTTCTCGCTAACAATGTTGGAGGCTTCTAGTTTCACAAAACACCATTTCCCAGTTATTTCTGCCAGAAGGGGCCATTCCACTTAAAGGGAATCTGAAGTGAAAATAAACGTATGATATAATGAGTAGTACGTGTAGCACAGATAAGGAATAGAACATTATTCTGGGCAGATATGGCTCGTTTTTGCCGCTCAATCGTTTCGCTGCTCGATTCTGCAGTCATTTCTCTTATCTTCCGCTCATTTTCCTTATCTTTTTCTATTCACCGTAACGATCGGGCGAGAGATCGGACGTATCGGAAATTATCTATTGAGCCATCTTAATGGCTCAAAAACGAGCCGTGTATTCCCAGCATTAGTAGCACAGTTATGAGTCTCATGTTGTTTCCAGTATAGGAAGAGTTAGGAAACTTCACTTGTTATCTATGCAAAAGTGCTATTTTCTGATGCACTTAAACGTCAAAGGACCAGAGAAAGACAATGTCTGATAGGATTGTACAGCAGGGAAGTTCAAAGGGTCATAGTTTAAAATGCAGAGGGCCATATGCAATTCACTTTATCTCCTGAGATTTCTCCTAGGAGATCATTTTCCATCTTCGATTTAAAATAACTTTGAAGCACTTTGCAATGGAAAAGGACCAAAACTTAGGTGACAAAGTGCTGTCAAAATTATTTGTTTGCTTGCTGGTGATTTAAAAGGCATTTTGTTTTACAAGTTGTTAAAATTATCACCTAGGACAAAACTCAGTGTAGTTTGTAAAATAAAAATGACTCTCTTCTTTGCTACTAATGTTCATTAATTATTTGTACTATACATGCAATTCATTATATCATAAGTTTTTTGTTTGCTTCAGTGTCACTTTAAAGAGAAACTATATAATATATAATTTCATCCCAATCAGTAGCTGATACCCCCTTTACCACAAATATTTTCCTTTTCTCGATTAGATCATCAGGGAGGTCTGCATGGCTGATATTGTGGGGAAACCCCTCCCACAGTGTGAGGTCATGACCATGGTCCTGACAGTTTGCTGTCTGTAAACCTCGTTGGATTGTGGGAAATAACGGCTTTTTCCAGCTGTCAAGCAAACCATATCTCTCTCTGTGCTTAGAACTCTAAGTAATGAACATTACGTACAGATCACCTGGCAGGATGTCCCCGCCAGTGATACATTTCAGAATGTAAATCAGGGAAAAGAAAGATTTTTACAATGGGCAAACACTGACTAATCTATAAATTAATATTGTAAAAAATAAGCAATTGTATTCATTGTTGTTTTCACTACAGTTCCTCTTTGACTGTAACTTTTTGTTGAATAAATGATTGCAAAATCAAATGTACATATATTTGTTCCCCCAAATTCACCTTTTGATATTGTTTGATTGGAGAAAAAACATGTAATCTACAGTAGTTACCTGTTACATAGTTATTTGGGTTGAAAAAAGACATATGTCAGTCGAGTTCAACCAGAAAATAAAGTGCGCTAGCTTGCACCCTCACATATCCATGTTGATCCAGAGAAAGGCGAAAAAACCCTTACAAGGCAATGTCCAATTAGCCGCCAAAAATTCCTTCCTGACTCCAAATGGCAATCAGATAAAATCCCTGCATCAACGCCACCGGAAATGACCCAGTAATTATAGCCATGGATGTCTTTTAACGCAAGAAAAACATCTAGTCCCCCCCCCCCCCCTTAAACGCAGATATAGAATTTGCCATAACTACTTCCTGTAGCAATACATTCCACATTTCAATTACTCTTACTGTAAAGAATCCTATCCTAAATGAATGGCTAAAACACTTTTCCTCCCAGCGCAGATCATGTCCTCTTGTCCAAGCTTTTATATCGCCTTCTTGTATTTAACATGTATAAACATGTTAATTAGATCCCCTCTAAGGCGTCTTTTCTCCAGACGAAATAAACCCAGTTTATTTAACCTTTCCTGATAAGGGAGACCTTCCATCCCCAATTTTGTTGCTCATCTCTGCACCTGCTCTAAAACTGCAATATCTGTCTTGTAATGCGGTTCCCAAAACTGGATTCCATATTCCAGATGTGGCCTTACTAGAGAGTTAAAGGGGCACTATGGCGAAAAATTGTAAAATATGTGCAAACATATACAAATAAGAAGTATGTTTTTTTCCAGAGTAAAATGAGCCATAAATTACTTTTCTCCTATGCTGCTGTCACTTACAGTAAGTAGTAGAAATATGACAGAAGTGACAGGTTTTGGACTAGTTCGTCTTTTCATAGGGGATTCTCAGGGATTTATTTACAGTATTTTCAAAAGCACTTAGTGAATGGCAGTTGCTCTGTCCAACTGCCATAAAACTGTCTAGCGAGCAGGGAAGCTGGCCAGCATCATTGTTTAAATCCTTTTTAGGTCATATCTTTATAAAGAATAAAAGCGTTGCTGAGAATCCCCTATGAAGAGATGGACTAGTCCAAAACCTGTCGCTTCTGTCAGATTTCTACTACCTACTGGAAGTGACAGCAACATAGGAGAAAAGTAATTTATGGCTCATTTTACTCTGGAAAAAAAATACTTCTTATTTGTCTATGTTTGCGCATATTTTAAATGTAAAACATTTTCCCCATAGTGGCCCTTTAAACAGGGGCAATGTTATGCTAGCATCCTGAGTTTTTATTTCCCTTTTAATGCATTCTAAAATTGTATTTGCTGTTGCTAGAGCGGCTTTGTAATTGAATACGATTATTTAACTCGTTGTTGATTAGTACTCCTTAGTCCTTCTCCAAGTTTGATGTCCCCATCTGTATCCCATTTATTTTGTATGGTACTAGACCATTGTTACGACCAAAATGCATGACTTTACATTTTTCAACAATGAATTTCATCTGCCATATATGTGCCCATATAGCCATCCTATTTAGATCCTGTTGCAATATGTCACTATCTTCCTGAGTGTTGCTGATTCTGCACAATTTTGTATCATCTGCAGAAATAGCAACATTGCTTTCTACTTCATCTACTTGGTCATTAATAAACATATTGAAGAGCACTGGACCCAGTACTGACCCTTATGGGACCCCACTGCTAACAGTCACCCAGTTTGAATATGATCCATTAACCACAGCTCTTTGTTTTCTGTCTGTTAGCCAGTTCTCTATCCGTGCACTGACTCTTCCCCAGTCCTTGCATCCTCAACTTTTGTACCAGACTGTTGTGGAGAACAGTGTTGAAGGCCTTTGCAAAGTCCAAGTATATCACATCTACAGCATTCCCAATATCCACACTAGCGTTCACCACCTCATAAAAGCTGAGCATGTTAGTTAAACAGGACCTGTCTTTAGTAAACCCATGCTGATGCTGAGAAATATGATTGTTTTCTGCTATAAAGTCTTGTATAGTATCTCTTAGTAACCCCTCAAATAGTTTGCACACAATTGACGTTAAACTTACAGGTCTATCCTAGATCTGATTTTTTTTGCCCTTAAATAATGGGAAATGTGGACTGTACACCAATCTATTGGAATTTTGCCAGTTGAAAAAGAGTTACAAAAGATAAGATAAAGGGGTTTATCGATGACCAAACTTAATTCCTTTATGACTTGTGGATGTATGCCACCCGGGCCAGCCAGGTGCCCTGTTTGTTTTTATTTTATTTAGTCTTGCCTTCACCTCTTCCTGCGTTAAGTACTTAATATTACAATTGGAAAACTGAGACCCTGTTGAAAAAAAGACAAAATCACTTAGAAGGAAGCTAATTGCCCTACCGGTGTGCTTTTGGGATGCGTGGAGGAAATCTGAAAGCCCAGAGGAAACCCACGCAAACATGGGGAGAACATTGTGACAACTGCAATGAAATATGGGCCCTGGGTTGGAAAGAACTGTAGACTATAGAAGCGTAAGCAACTCACATATACCAATGGAGACAGTATATACCAAGATATGTCATTATTGCCATCATATAGGCAACTCAGCCACTGCCACCCACCACGTGTAGAATATATTTAATCAGGTTGCTGGTTAAAGCAACTAATTGCTAGTCATGGACACACGTTACTGGGATGCAGTCTCCCTTGTGACATGGCCCTTAGCATTCTCCTGGACTATGGGCACTCCTACTTAGAGTAATAATTATAATATGAATATTCTTTTGTGTAGTCCTGACTCCTTTTCTGCTATGCTTTACAGAATGAATTGAATGAAAAGAATTGAACGGGTCACATGTCAAGCTGTTCCTCAACTGAGCTCACCATCTAATGTCCCCATCGCAGCCAATTTGGCAAACTTTAATTTCTTTTTGAACTGTAAGAGTGGGAAGTCTATGGAAATACTCAGAGGAAACCCTCGCAAACAAAGGAGGACATACAAACGCCATATGGATGTTGTCCTGGTCAGGCTTTCATCCTTTTGCTGCCACTCTTGCAAGACGAGCTGCTAGCCATATATCCGCTGTGCTGCCAAACGCCACACTCCCCAAGTGTTTTATTTGCAATTTAGAAGATTTGACTTCAAACATTACTACTGCCACTTTCCTGTATGCTGGGCTGTTTTATTCGAGTTCTTCTTTTATCGCCCATTTCTGATACTCACTAGGGACCAGAACTCTATTACTGGACTATATTGTGCTCTTTTTTATCAGTCAAAAGTAAAAAGTCTGTTATGAGCCTGAAAGCAGTCCTGTTTTCACATGACCACGGATCACCTCTTGCTGATCAATCTGTTGGATTTTTAGCGTTCTGACTTACGAGAAGACAATTAGTCTGTGTTGTTAGTGTAACGATGAGCCTGGCTGATCTCCCCACCTTTGTCCTCTGATAGAAGTCTAAGCCGGCGTGGAATGAGCATCATAACGCTCGGGTACAATACGAGGATGAATCGTAGGCCTATAATTACCAGCTGTGCAGCCGAATGTATCTCTGGGTCCTGTGCATTATTCCATCTCTAACTATCATTATCCGCTTTACATTTGCTGCTATCCCGGTTTCCCCTCTACGACATCTCTATCTGGCTGTCATAACTGAAGCCAAAGCTTTGAATCTTGGAAGAATGCCCCAATGGGGTTTGATGCTAGCTTCTCCAAAGACAATGGCCACAATTCACTAAGCTTATCTCCTGTCTTTAATAACCATTCTGAATTGTTTTTACTGTTATCACCATGGTGATAAAGCTTTTATTATTCACTAAGCAATTTACCTCAGGCAGTCCTTAAATTAAAGATTTTGTCCTTAAGTTAAGGAGTGATGTCTAAAGTTAAGGTTTTAATTCTTAAGATAACGACAGAATTCTAAACTTAAAGACAGGATGTTAATTCATAGAGAGGAATGCAAGTGATAACAATTGTAAAGTGTGAGAGGAGTTATCACCTGGCCTGAGCTGCCTTGCTACTAGAGATTGCAATGTAAAGGAAATTAAAGGATTCTGAGCTGCCTGCTTTGTTTTTTACTAGTTTATGCAGAAGGGGACTTTATGTACAGAGAAATATATACATATATACAGCAGGCATACAGAGAGGAAGGGAGAGACATCAAGCTTAAAGAGGAACTCCAGTGAACATTTTAGTGTTGGCAGGTGATGTAGCTGCTGTATGGTTTTTGGCAGTTGGAAACAGCTATAACAGCTATTTTCCACAATGCAAAAAGGTTCACAGAAAGGAAACTGCCAAAAAAAAGTTCAAACTTTTCTTGTGGGAGGGGTTTCACCACAATATCAGTCATACAGCGCCCCCTGATGGTCTTTTTGTGAAAAGGAATAGATTTCTCATGTAAAAGGGGGTATCAGCTACTGATTGGGATAAAGTTCAAACTTTGGTCGGAGTTTCTCTTTAAGTGTGTGTGTGTGTAAATATATATATATATATATATATATATATATATATATATATATATATATATATATATACACAAACACACAGTCTCTCTCTCTCTCTGTCCTTTCCTGGCTGCCTTACACAAGCTGTAATCGTGCTGACAGAGGAGGCAGCGGGAGGGGCAGAGCTACATCCTTCCTGCGTGTGCTCCTCCCCTCCCTATCTACTGCATGTAAAAATAACTACAGAGGTGATAAGTTAAGGACTGGAGTGATAAGATAACACTCCCACTGTGGAAGCTTATCACTACATGTTAATAAGGCAAGCTTCTGTAGAGAATTAACACTAAAAGCACCGATCGATGTGTGGTGATAAGTTATCACCTGCCTTATTATTACCAGCATGATCTTCGTGAATTCAGGCCTATGTTGGAGCGCACTCCCTCTTAATACATTGAGCAGAATCCAATAGGGATGGCCAAGAAGATGCAAATAATTCAGAGTTGATGCAGAATTATGCATACATTTGTATGCAAGTTTATGCAGCTTGAAATTGGACTTGCCAAGGTGGAGTTTGATTGGTCCATTTTCAGTTTGCATAGTCCTGCATCAATTAGGCATTATCTGCATCTCATTGACCATCCCTTGAATTCACACATAAGTACAGTAATGTTTCGGGGACCCCTTCCTCAGGATGCAGTAACATTATGTGAACCACACAGGTTTTGGCAGACACGTGACCAATGAGAAAAGTGGGAAATTCAGCAGATGATGTCCTATTTCTCCCAAAATACAAAATTCAGATAACAAAGTGGTAATATTTTCACTCTGTAAAAAATATCAGTATGAATTCTAGAGGAAACCCATTATCCCCTAGTTCTATGCCTGGTGTACCCAGCCTAGAGGACATTGGCATCAAAGACCCTAGTACCATAGAGACCTCTTTCCATGCTCATAGCCATGTTTAAAGTTAAGCGGCCAAGAGACATTTATGGTGTCCATTTTTTGCTTTCCACCATATCACACTTTCCCTTCGCACAACAATCAGATTTGCAAGATTTTTTTTGGTGGTGCAATCTACATATCATGATTCTCATGTTATGCTTAGTTCATGCCCAGAGACATAACTAGAAATCCCCGGGCCCCCCTGCAAAAAGGGCCTTTTTGGTGGGCAGGAGGGGTCGTAACATAAGAGGAGAGCGTGGCACAGATCAGCGCTACGCCTCCCTCCCCTCGGGCTCTCCTCTCTGCGATCCCCCTCCTGCAATCATTAGTGGCGGCGGCAGGTTGAACCCATACCTCCATTGCGCCGGAGGTCTCCGATCTCTAAGAGCTTCATGCTACTTCCTGTTTACACAGGAAGTAGCATGAAGCACTTACTGATCGGAACCTCCGGCGCAATGAAGGTATGTGTTCAGCCTGCCGCCGCCGCCGCCCGCCCGCTGCCACTAATGATTGCCGCAGGGGGAGCGCTGAGAGGAGAGCCGGAGGTGAGGGAGGGGGGGCGTCCCCCCTCTCCGCTGATCTGTGCCACGCTCTCCTCTTATGTTGCGACCCCGCCTGCCTCCCAAAAAGGCCCTAGGGGGGCCTGGGACCCCCCGCAGGTGCAGGGGTTGCATCCCCTTTATTAACGCCCCTGTTCATGTCTTCATCGCATCACGGCTGGACTACTGCAATGTTCTCTATACAGGCCTTCCAAACCAAAACCTGCACCGCCTAAAATTAGTACAGAATGCCGCTGCAAGGTTGTTAACTATCCAACAATACAAACACATGAGGATGCACACCATATAGATAAGCAATAATGGTTGTACTAGCTATAATAATGCTGGGTGCTGTGTAAATTGATATAAACTATATACATATGAAAACACGCACACCTTGTAGTTTGAAATACAAAAGAGGTGTATTAAAAGTCATAGATTGACAAAGTACAGTCAAAAACATGTAAAAAGGCTCAAGAGTACATATATACACATACAGGTGTACAGCAATAATCAGCAGACCTCATGAATACAGCGTAGAGGCAGTCAATTGGGTGCAGTCAAAGTGCACATTATGAGACATGAGAAAAATGGCTAGATAGCTATGGCTACTGAGACAACAAGGTACTGGCTGATACTGACACCTGAGTCAGAATGGCAGGGAAAGCCATATGTAACAATACACACAGAGTGAACAACGAGGTACAAAACACCGCTGCATTACCCAGACGTTTCGGAAAGTTCCTTTATCAATGGGACAAGTAGGAGAGCAGCTGAAGCAGAGCTGCAGAGCGGTGATGTCCTGGAGTATCCTCAGTTGAAATCCGGTTTAAATAGTGCGCTATGTGCAAACAAGAGCCATCACACCGGGGCCGGCCCAGTAGTGCGATGACGTCACGCGGCGTGCGCCGCTGCGTCATCACGCTACGCACTAGGACGCCGCCCATCTCCAAAGGGCTGGCTGGCAGAATGGAGAGTAATAGACTCCATCCACAAGATGGCCGCCGCACCATATATGGAGATGGGAGGGACTGTGCTGAAACTGACAGGGGACACAACAAAGCAACATTAGATGAAAGTAAATGGATCCCCAGAGCGGCAGTTCGGTGTATAGAGGATGAGCGGTGTGAGGGCTCCAGACACTGTGAATACAAACAGATAAATATATATAAGCATTTATCATATAGATCTTGAACATAAATATAAACATATATACATAATCTTTAAAAGGCAAAGTATAGGAAGGGACAAGCCAGCAGTGCTTGCACCCCTAGTGGATGACCCAATATTGCACCATGGTTCACAGATAGCAGTTGATAACAGCTTCTTCATTTAACCCACGGGGGTGGATAGGATCCAATTTATACATCCAAAATAGTTTGCGCTGTAGCAGCTTCCTTTCAAAGTCACCCCCTCTACTGTTAGGTTTTACAATTTCCAATATACGAAACCTTAACTGTGAGACATTATGCAGTTCCTCCAAGAAATGTCTGGCTAAGGGGGAAGTAAGTATGCCACCCCTGATGTCACTGCGATGCTCACTGATCCTACATCTGATCTCCCTTGAGGTCTGACCTACATATGCCAGACCACAAGGGCATGTAATAAGATAAACGACACCCTTGGATGAACAATTAGCAAACCCCCTCAGATAAAGTCGGGCACCACTACGTGGATGCGCAAATGAGTCCCCTCTTGATACAAAACTACACTGGGCACAGTGGCCACAGGGGAACATCCCCTGTGGTCTCTCAGATGCAGTAAGCCAATTACCTCTAGCTGGTTGAGATGAAGTACTTTGGGCATGCACGAGAGTGTCACGAATGCTCCTGGATCTCTTAAAGGCGCAGATGGGAGGTTCCCCAAAGGTGTCACGTAAGTCAGGGTCACTACCCAGGATATGCCAATGTTCACGGACTATACGAGCAGCCTGTAGCGTCCAGAGATGCTAGAGGGCACCGCTCAGGCCCCGCTGGGCCAATTTTGATAATTTTTTTTTTTCAAACACGCAGCTAGCACTTTGCTAGCTGCGTGTTTGCCCTGATCGCCGACGATGCGCCACTACCCGACGCGAAAGAGGGCGCCCCCACAGACCCCGTGCACAGCCTGGCCAATCGCCGCCAGGCTGCGCTTTGGGGTGGATCGGGAGTCCCAGTGACGTCACGACGTCTATGACGTTGATGAAGTCACTCCGTTCGTCGCCATGGCGACGGGGGAAGCCCTAAAGGAAATCCCGTTCAGAATGGGATTTCCTTATGGGTGTGATCGCCTGCGGCGATCAGAAGGGTGGGAGGGAGAGAGGAGGAAGGGGAGAATCCTGTAGCTAGCGCTAGGCTAGCTACATGACAAGAAAAAAAAAATCGGGCGAAAAAAATCCTCCCGCGGCCGCATTGAAAAAAAACCTCCCGCGGCCGCAATTGAAACGCCCAGCAGGTTAATTCATCTCTGGGCGATTGATGAGCTCAAACGTTGCAAGTTGCATTTATTTTACCATCCTCAACTGTGCTGCCCTTCCCCAGCTGCTGTATTCATTTGCTCCATACGTTTACACAGTGTTCCGTTAGAAAATAACTAATGTAAATGGAGCCCAATGCAAGCTTAGAAGTGGATGACTTTGAACTTTGGTCAGACTTGGAAAGATGTAGAACCTCTGGCAGATATTTAATGTGTTCCCATTGGGGATATTCCATCGCATTTCCTTTCCCGGTTACAGTAATTATTGGGATAGAAAACGAGGTGAATGCCAAAATATTGCATTACCCTTTCCTACTGTCTCCAGAACTTCTCCACTTAACTTTAGCCTAGCTCCTACCTAGACCAAACCCTTATCCTCAAGTAAAAAAAAATCCCAGTTTCTCACCCATAATCAGGGATGCTCATTCGGATCCCGGGTACCCGGATTAACCCGGGTATCCGACCTTTTTCTGCTATCCGGGTTGGATCCGGATTCCAGATAGTTGTGCAGATATCCGGATAGCTGTCTGCAGATAGTTTCACCACCGATCCGGATTAAGGAGCCTTGAAAAGACTATTTATGATTTTCGAATTCGGGTATCCGAATCCGGCCGGATACTACAGAAACTAGCGTCGGGTACCCGAATTCTGTTCGGGTAGTAAAATGTCAAATGCGGATATCCGAATCGGATCCGGATATCTAGGTACCCGGATCCGGGCGGGTAGTAAAAAGTACTACCCGAGCATCCCTGCCCATAATGTTCTTAGTATTTTTATTTTTATATGTGAAATCCTTTACATTTACCTGAAACATTAACCTGCTGGGCGTTCTGATTTTTTTCGGCCGTTTTTATATATATACCGGTATATATATATATATATATATATATATATATATATATATATATATGTCGTGTAGCTAGCCTAGCGCTAGCTACATGATTCTCCCCTTGCTGCTGACTTCCCCCCACCCTTCCGATCGCCGCCAGCGATCACGCCCATAAAAAAGTCCTGTTCTGAAAGGGATTTCCTTAAAGGCTTCCCCGTTGCCATGGCGACGAACGGAGTGACGTCATCGACGTTGTGATGTCACAGGGACTCCCAATCCACCCCAAAGCGCAGCCTGGCGGCGGTTGGCCAGGCTGCGCACGGGGTCTGCAGGGGGGGGGGGGCTCTTTCGCATCGGGTAGCGGCGGATCGGCGGCGATCGGGTAGGACATGCAGCAAGCAAAGTGCTTGCTGCGTGTTTAAAAAAAAATTATTCAAATCGGCCCAGCGGGGCCTGAGCGGTGCCCTCTAGCGTCTCCGCTAGGGAGGTTAAAGAGGACCTTTAAAGGAGAACTGTAGTGAGAGGTATATGGAGGCTGCCATATTTATTTCATTTTAAGCAATACCAGTTGCCTGGCTATTCAGCTAATCCTCTGCCTCTAATACTTTCAGCCATAGGCCCTGAACAAGCATGCAGCAGATCAGGTGTTTCTGACAAATTTAGACAGATATGACAAGATTAGCTGCATGCTGGTTTCTGGTGTGATTCAGACACTTCTTTAGGCAAATAGACCATCAGGGCTGCCAGGCAACTGGTATTGCTTAAAAGGAAATAAATATGGCAGCCTCCATATCCCTCTCACTACAGTTCTCCTTTAAACAAGGATTGAACTTTATCCCAACCAGTAGCCGATACACCCTTTCCCACAATAAATCTTTGCTTTTTCTCAAATAGATCATTGGGGGGTCTGTATGGCTGATATTGTGGTAAAACCCCGCCCACAGTGTGATGTCATGACCATGGTCCTGAAAGTTTGCAGTCTGTACTTCATTGCATTGTGGGAAATAGCTTTTTCCAACTGCCAAGCAAGCAATATCTCCCTGGCAGAACTAAAGTTGTCACCACCAGTGATACATTTCAGAATGTAAATCAGTGAGAGAACAGATTTTACAATGGGCAACCACTGACTAAATAATCTATAAATGAATATTGTAAACAATAAATAATTTTATTCATTATGTTAATTTTACCACAGTTCCTCTCTTTCAATTTCCACAATTAAAGTTGCCTTCCATAACCATAAAGAAACACTAGTCAGTTAAAGTGGAACTACTGTGAAAATCTTCCTCTGCTCTAGTGATTATTCACAGTATTATATGCTCCAAGGACAGATGAAAGAGTTAATAAGTTTGTTTTAATTTTTCACCTGGACCTCTTGTTAGTGTACCGCTTGTTAGTGTACCGCTTGTTAGTGTACCTCTTGTTAGTGTACCGCTTGTTAGTGTACCGCTTGTTAGTGTACCACACTGACTTCTCCAGACTCTTAAATTGTTCTTTTATCTTAAATTCCGAATGATGAAGCTCATTTATACCAGAGAGCTTCTGTGTGCATTTTAGTTGTTAATATGGACCTGAATCGTTGCACAAGACAGAAGGAAAACATAGAGAAATGCACCCTGAATCTATTTAGATAATTTAGCCTGTTTAATTCCTCCTCATTTGTGTCTAATCACAAGTTGTAATTTGATCTCTCCCCTGTGTCACCTGACTGCCTCGGCCGATGAGGCAGATAAGCTCATTTGAAAGCACAGGCTGTTAACAAGATGTCTGCTTCCATGAATCAGGAAGTAGAAACTGTGCAGATTTATTTTAGGACTTGTATCAACTGTAAAAAATAAATATTTTTCTTTAAAGGTCATTATGCTTTTTAGAGCAGAGAGGATGTTCTGAGTTCATGTCTGCTTTAACACAAGTGCTCCAGATGGATTGGGGATCTCTGCCGACAAACAATCGTTCCCTAGTCCATCTGGCCGAATCTGCAAGTGTCAGTGCTGTTAAAGTCATTGAGGATCGTAACGATCCTCCGCGATTTAATCCTACATGTCGGTCGTTCAAAAAGCAAACGATCGCTGCGGGTGGTATGTATTGGGAAACATTGTTTAACTAATGTCCGTTAATGATGTTAATAATAATAATAATGGCAGTATTTGTATAGCGCCTTTCTCCTGTCGGACTCAAAGCGCTTGCGAGGCAGCCACTAGAGCGCACTCAGTAGGCAGTAGCAGTGTTAGGGAGTCTTGCCCAATGAACTCCTTACTGAATTACTGAACAGGCAGAGCCGAGATTCAAACCCAGGTCTCCCATGTCAGAGGCAGAGCCCTTAACCAGTACACCATCCAGCCAATCCATGTTGCGTGATATCGTGAAAAATCGTTCATCACGAAGGATTGTTTGAAACAAAATGCGTTGTGGGTATGGGCATTGATACTCCTCCTAAGTACCACCAGCAAGTGAAAACAATTTGCCCTAGAATGTGACAGTGACTTACATCAAACCGGGACACCCGCTGAGGGTAAATGTTACGTTGTGTTCTACAAAGTGCTGTGGAAAATATTAGAGAGACAATTGATCCTGGTAATTCTTAAAACTCCTCGATTATCTTTAAAAATAAGAGAGACCAGGAACCCAATTAATCAGAATCTTAGGTATTTGGTCAGTGAAGGTTAGAAAGCTTTTATACTCACAAACCGCCCCTTTCCAAGTAACTGTAACATAAACGCTGCTTCACAATGTTTGCAACAAATGGAAAAAAAAATCTGTCCCTGGGAAAAACAAAACAATCCTACATGATTAGACCGATATATATCTGCATCAGATCAAACATTACCAGCTTTTACGTCTGCATCCCAGCCAGCCCCCCAAACACCAAAATATCTGTAGCAATTAGAATGACTGATTTCTGCACTTTGCTGGGAAAGGCTGATCTCTCAGCAGAGAGTGACTGCCACGCTGAGTCTGTTTATAAAGAGGACAAGCAGAACTGTTCAGTAGAAAGGTGATGTTATTTCCACAGGGATAACTGTACTTTTCAGATCGCAGGATTTCAAAGTGGCAGTCGGCTGAATAGATCGCCATCTTTTATTGCTGTTTTCAGCAAAAGTCTAAAACCTACAATCCCCATTTTTATAAAGTGTCACCTGAACTGACTTTGACCTTATGGGTTGCCAATACCATTAACTAGTTTATAGATGAGGAGCATCCTAGGCTACAGTGGAAAACTGTGTTTTTTGTGTTCTTTTAGTAAAGGGATGCTGAAATGATAGACAATTGTATCTATCCTCCTACTCCTAACCCCCCCCCCCCTTTTTTATATATATATATATATATATATATATATATATATATATATATATATATATATATATATATATATGTATATTACAGTTTTTATGCTTAAAGAGAACCTGTACTTAGTAAAAATATTTAAAATAAACACATGAAGTAACTTCAAATGAACATTGTATAGTTACCTTGCCATCAGTTCCTCTCAAATGCTCACCATTTTCTTCTGACAATAATCTTTTCTAGTTCTGACACTATTTTGTCAGATCTGAAATATATCAGTTGCTGTCAGTAAAATATCAGTTGTTGTCAGTTGTAGCTGAGAGGAAAACAGATGTACCAGGTAATGTCCATGTTTCCCTATGGCTCAAGTGGGAGATGTTACAGTTTAACTGTGTGCTGACCAGAAAGCTGTTATGGGTAATGGCCATTTTCAAAATGGAGGACGGAAAATTCCCTTAATCACAGTGAACAAACAGGACACGGGACAGGAGAAAGACACCGAGGAGTAGACTACATGGAAGGTAAGTATGACGTGTGTATGCTTATTTTGACTTTTAATTTTCAGTTCAGGTTTTCTTTAAATCTACTTCTTACGTTTTTAATGTTTTATTGTCTCTGCTCAATGACTCGGTCTTTGAAGAATGCCAGAGCTAAAATCTGTGAACTATTGACCATTTTTATCTCGCTCCTGCCCTCATAAGCCGTTCTCTGCAAGGAAAGAGCTTTATGGTGTCATTCTTTTTCAAAGAGGGTTACGCCGCTGTCCAATCAGGTTCTAACTGTAGAGAAACTCACTTGCATTAACTCTTTCAGGCAGGGAGAGAAAAAAACAAAAGAAACACAGCCTAGTTACTTTTGTGCTTGGCACTGTACATATATGTCTGTCTCATCATGTGACATGAACCTCAGTATTCCTTTAAAGTGAACCTAAAGTCACCCAAAAAAAGAAGTGATGAACTCACCTGGGGCTTCCCTCAGCCCCCTGCAGACGATCGGTGCCCTCACAGCTCCGCTCCGATGTCCCAGGATCCGCCGGCTAGCACTTCCGGTTTCGCCGTCACCGGCCGACAGGCATGGGAACGCAAGTGATTGTTCGCGTTCCCAGCCTGTATATCGCCCCCTATGCTGCTATTATGTGATGCCATGTTGGGTGTTATGGTGTCATGCTGGGTGCTATGATGCCTCTGTGGGGCACTCTGGGTGTTTTAATGCCATGCTGGGTACTGTTTGATGCCATGCTGGGTGCTGTGGTGCCTCTACTCTGCCTAGAGGACATCCTGGGCACTCCAGAATAGATCAGGGGCATGTGCCACTTATCTCTGGGTTCAAAACCAGTTACTGAATGGATGATGCTCAATCCAACTGCCAGAATAGTCTGTGAGCGAGTAAAGAGGCTGGCCAACATCTTTGTATAGATCCTTTCCAGGCAGTGCTTTTGTAAACAAAATAATAAGGGCCTATTTCCACTACACGCAGATTCGGCATGAGAAAATGAAACGCGTTAGTCAATGGAGCTGTTTCCATTCAATGCGAATTTTTGGATGCGATGCAGCGCGTAAAAAATCTGTATGGTATGCTGCATTTTCCGCATGCAAGTGGGATCTGGATGCGAATCGTGGCTGATGTAAGTCAATGGGGCCGCATATATCCATTTCTGCAAACGCAGAAATACGCTTCATGAACGTGGATTAGCCCAGAAAACACATGACGTGTTGTTGCTGGGCAGTTTTCTAATCGCAATCCGTATTTTCGCATACAAATGCGTAACACATATCCACATTAAAAACAGGTGCAGATTTCCATATGCAATTTGAATGTGTGCTAGTGGAAATAAGTCCTACAGGAAATACTGTAATTCCCCCATGAGGAGATGGAGTAGTCCCAAGCCTGCCAGATTTTAAGTACTGTAAGTGACAGTGACATGGGGAAAAAAGTAATTTATGGTAAATTTTACAGGAAACACTGTGATTCCCCCACGAGGAGATGGAGTAGTCCCAAGCCTGCCAGATTTTAAGTACTGTAAGTGACAGTGACATAGGGAAAAAAATTAATTTATGATAAATTTTACTGTCTAACAAATTTACATCTTATATGTATGTATTTTAAATTAGTCCTATATGCACCACCATGTTTTATAGGGGTAAGAGTAATGTAGCATTACAGGTTAAAAGATGTAACTATCTTTTAAACCGCAGAGGTGATTTTCCAGGGATTATCTCTGGTCGGGCTGACGTGACAATAACATGTGTTTCTGGATTCGGCCGTAGCGCAGCATCACATGTCCTCTAGTCTATGCAATGAAACGCTAATGTTCTGATCGCCTGGGGCTTTGAAGTTTCCTCCTTCTTAGAATTTGTCTGAAGATCAAAACCAACAGATCCTGGGACCAGAGTTGCTGAAATGTAGCATGGCTGGATGTCCGTCCGAGCAGGGGGTGACATTCTTGGAAACTTTCAGAAATGTGTCACTTTGTAGTTATGCAACAGCCACCAAGGCTCAAGTCTCTGATATATCTGAAATGAAATGTGGCAGCTAGGTGGACCTCTGTGGCTTGCGGGCTTAAAGGGAATGTCAGAGGAAGACATTAAAAAATAAAATCTACTTACTTGGGGTTTCCTCCAGCCCGTCAGCCATCCTGTGCCCTCACCGTAGCTCTGCTTCCTGCCGGTGGCCCTGGGTCCCCTCCGGTGCCAGATGCCAACCTCGACAGGTCAGCATTCACTGCGTCTGCTTGAGAGCCGCTCAGGGTGGCGCTGGCGTCATCTGTAGTGTACTGCACAGGCAGGAAGAGGAGCTGCGACAAGGACACGACGGCTGCAGGAAGCCCCGAGTATGTCGATCTTCCTCTGACTTTTTTATTTATTTTTTTTAGCTAGATAGTGATTCAAAACAGAAGGGGAAAAAAGGGCACCCAAATATTGATAAAACTGTTTTAATAACAGCTAAAATAGAAAAAAATGAGGTGGCTTACCTCAATAACACAAATTCGTATATGAAATTAACTAATTTTATCAAGCACTAGGCAATGCGTTTCGTGGGTCCCTGCCCACCTCCTCAGGCCAAATACAGTGCCAGAAAGAATTCAAGCCTGCATAAGGGATGCCTCCGAGGGGCGGGAACGAGAATTCAAGAGATCGTAGTACTTTCGGGAGTCGTTGGGCATCTAAGCGATCTGATGGGCCATGACGCTTGTCATTGTGGCACGAGGTTCACAAGGTCATGCCCCTGTACCCACGTTGTGATATCGCGCACACGACCGCTTAGCGCTTAGAAAATAAATCAGTTGTCAGGAAAATTGTTGGGTAAATCGCAACATGTGTACATAGCTTTAGTATTTGTTGCGCATGTGCTTGTAGCTCCCCATGAGATTGAGGTCTTGGAAAGTCTAGACGTTGCTTATGCATACTGGATACCATATTATTTATCCTTATCTTGTGTGGATATTAAATTGAACATTTTATCATGTTGCTTGTTCTTACTGTATATACTCGAGTATAGTCTAGAAATTTATTATTATTATTTAGTATTTATATAGCGCCGACATCTTCCGCAGCGCTGTACATAGTATATAGTCTTGTCACTAACTGTCCCTCAATGGAGCTCACAATCTAATCCCTACCAGAGTCCTATGTCTATGTATATGTCGTGTAGTATGTGTATTGTAGTCTAGGGTCAGTTTTAGGGGGAGCCAATTAACTTATCTGTATGTTTTTGAAATGCGGGAGGAAACCAGAGTGCCCGGAGGAAACCCATACAGACACGGGGAGAACATACAAACTCCATGCAGATGTTGACCTGGATGGGATACGAACCGGAGACCCAGCTCTGCAAGGCGAGAGCGCTAACCACTAAGCCACCGTGGTCTGTTTCACTTCATAAAAGTATAGGGGTCGATTTATACACAACTCATGAGCAACACTGAGCACACTGAGTAATGTGTGTACTAATAGTGACATTCCCATTTGCAGTAATTTACCATGTGGTAAGTGACACTTTGAGGAAAGAAAATGCCTAGAAAATACAGGTGTTAAAGTCCTGGCCACAACAATTAACAAGGAAGGGGGCAGTGGGGGAAATACTGGGCTGCAGAAAGGGGAGTGAATAACTGCAGCACTTGGGGGGCCTGGAAGAGTTATTGGCTGCACTTAAGGGACAGGAGGAGTTAATGGCTGGTGGCTGGAAGGAGTAATGGTTAAGGGCTCTGCCTCTGACACAGGAGACCAGGGTTCGAATCTCAGCTCTGCCTGTTCAGTAAGCCAGCACCTATTCAGTGGGAGACCTTTGGAAAGTCTCCCTAACACTGCTACTGCCTATAGAGCGCGCCCTAGTGGCTGCAGCTCTGGCGCTTTGAATCCGGCAGGAGAAAATATGTTATTTGTCTTGTCTTGTCTTGTCTTGTCTTAATGGCTTATACAATAAAACTCATGCGCCTCTGCATATGAAATAAAATGCACTCTTTAATAAAATTGGTCACAAAAGAAATAAATAGATCTGCATGCAGAAATATAATACCAGCCTTGTTCTTAGCCACAAACCTGAACACATCCACAAGTCCCAGGGATAGCTGCCTAGAATACTATGCTGGAAGATATCACATGCGTGCACCTAAAAATAAAAGATAAAAGACTTTTTCCTTCCTTATATTGATGCGCATCAATCCTTAAAAATCCTCCAATCTAAGTGATAGATCTTTCAAAAAATATTATTCTCTAATATAAATCTGTGTTTCCACAATCTGTCACGCTGAAGATAGTATATAGGTATACGTATTCCTCCACATAGGCCTTCAATAATGCATAATCTTCTGCTACTGCAGTAGCAAACTCAGTTTGTATGCTGATCAGCGCTGGTGATTCCCGTTGATAATTCCCAGTCTCTTCAATGAGAGGAGGGGGGCAGAGGGGAGACACAACACTTCAGGAGTATTGAGATGTCAGATCCGCTTGAGTCCCGGCCGGCAACTCACTGCTAGATCGTTCCGTATCAGGCTTCACAAGGACTTCGGGTTCTACAAACTTTGCTTCACACGGAGTCCGGGGGTGACGTCACCACATTTAGGAGCCAATAGCCAATTATCAACGGGAATTTCGCCGCGGAGGGGGGCTTTGAGGTGCCCTTCCCGCAACACCCAGGCAGGCAGGAGCGATCAGACCCCCCCAGCACATCATCCCCCTAGTGGGGAAAAAAGGGGGGCGATCTGGTCGCTCTGCCTGCACCCTGATCTGTGCTGGGGGCTGCACAGCCCACCCAGCACAGATCAGCTAAAACAACGCTGGTCCTTAAGGGGGGGTAAAGGGTGGGTCCTCAAGTGGTTAAGAGGGTTGAATATTGGAGTTGACTTATACACAAGGTCAACTGGTATTCCAGTGTATACGGTACTTTCTTAATGTTCATGGCAACGGCAAAAAAACCCTTTTTTAATCCTTTTCGTTTACGCTGTTTATTGTACAGTATATGCCTTTTTCTATGACTACTTTATGTACGTCTGTTTATCTCTTAATACATACTTAAAACAATTTAGCAATTCTTTAATGTTCTAAAGAGAAAAGTCAGTTCTTTTCTGTTTAGAACATCGAAGAATTGCTAAATTGTCTGAAAAGTGCCTTGGCCTGCCGATAAGACAACCACACCAAACACACAGCGCATTGGATTTGTGCCAGTTGAAAACAGCTACATTTCCTCTCCCCAGCATGCACTCTCACATCTCCTCAACAGTTTCTTGAAGGGAACCCAAGGTGAGGGGAATATGGAGGCTGACATGTTTGTTTCCTTTTAAACAATGCATATTGCCCTGCTGATCCTCTGCCACTAATACTTTTAGCCATAGACCCTGAACAAGCATGCAGATCAGGTCTGACAAATTTGACGAGATTAGCTACATTCTTGTTTCAGGTCAGTGATTCAGACCCTACTGAACAGAAAGATCATCAGAACTGGCAGGCAACAGGTATTGTTTAAAAGGAAATAAATATGGCAGCTTTCATAGGTCTCACACCTCGGATTTCTTTGAACTTGCCACTAGAGCTTCAAACTCACTGTCATTTATTTATTTATGTGACCGAAGCAAGCCAGAAGCTCTGGTGGCCAGTTGAGAAGCAGTCCGTCAGTTTATCCATGGTGATGTACGGTAGTTCCACTGCTGTTACTCTAGTGCAGGGGTGTCAAACTCAAAGTTGGCCAAAATTGTACACTGGGACCTAGTCGCTGGCCAACCTCAATGTCTACTGACCACCTTCCTCCCTTATAAAATTCTCTGGTGACTAGTGGTCCTCCCTCTGCTAAACAGTTCCCTGGTGTCTACAGACCCCCACCCTCCCCTATTCAGTTCTCTAGTGTTTTGTGTTCCCCCCTACCTCCCCATATGGCTTCCCTAGTGGGGCTTCACCTCCAATATAGCTTCCCTGGTGGTCTAGAGCGAGCCAAACACAATGCAAAGTGGGGAAACCACTTTAAGGGCCAAATTTACTGGCTCTGAGGGCCAAATTTGGCCCGCGGACCGGAGTTTGACATGTATGCTGTAGTACCAGCAGTTATTTTGGGGGACAGGTACCCTTGTTATGGGGGGAGGCGGGGCATAATATGTAGTCATTCATCATCCTGCTCATCAGGCTATTTTCACTAAAGGTTCACTTTGAAATGAATGTCCTCCTTGTGTTGTTATCTCTCCTGACTTCATGGCCTATGTGTTCCGGCTAACCACCACTTTGTTCTGCCTGGCTTTACTTTTATCTTTATGTTGTAGCTCTCAACAAAATAGTTTCACACAGGCAGAAAGAAAACAACTTTAAACGCTTTCCTGTGTTCCTCTTGCTAAGCTGTCATCTCGGCAATAAATCACTTTTGTCTGAAGCATTCTTTTTTCTCCCATAGGCAGAGATCCAGCACTGGAAGTTATTCTGGGGTAGGGGTGGTAATATATGGAGCTGAACCCTTCTTCATTCTCTCAAGACTTTAGCTTCTGGCCTCAGTGGTAAATGCTCAGCTCTGGGGGAATAGGGGAGTCACTTCTCATTTGTGGCCAGGCTTCTTACTGGTATTGCTCATCCAACCATCTATGTCCAAGAGTCTTAAATCTGTTGACCTGCATGGCTCAAAACTGAACAAACTTGGCTTAAAGGACAGATGCGAGCAAGTTAAAATAACTAGATCTACTTACCCGGGGCTTCCTCCAGCCCCTGGAAGCCGATATGTCCCTCTCCGCTCCAACCCGATGTCCCGGGGTCCTCTCCGTTACAGATGCCCACTAAGCATCTACTGTGCCTGTGCTCATGTGGTCTGGACTGTTTTTGTGCACGCGCAGAACTACTGTGCCTGTGCAGAATGTTCCAGACCACGTCAGCGCGAGCTCAGGCCAAGTAGATGCCGACCTAGCGAGGCTGGCATCTGCTACTGGGGGAGGCCACTGGGAGGAGCGGAGCTGCAGCGAGGGCACAGGACGGCTGCTAGGGGCTGGAGGAAGTCCCAGGTAAGTAAATTTCATTTTTTTTTATTTAGCGCGGACCTTCGCTTTAAGGACAGTTTTGTTACTGGCCAGTGAGTTTGCGGTGTAATGCTCCACCCCATCGCACCGCAACACACAAAAAGTCATATGACCGTGTGCCAGAGTGCACCGACAGGTTCATCTGCTTCCCCACACGCTCCTCTCCACCCCTCACTCAGTGACATGCCCCCTGCTGGACAGAAAGTACGTCACTGGGATTCCTGGATTTCCCCGTTGTATTGCCGTCATTCCATATGCATGTGCATCGCCGCTGCCAACCTATTTAAATCTGTGTCGCCCTTTGACGTACATTACTGCTTGCCCCGCAGAAGACCGATGGTAACGCACTGTTGACTTTGCAGCGACTTAGTGGGCCCAACGCGACACAATAAATGTGCTAGGCCCTATTGCCTTGCATTGCCGTTGTGTTACCCTGCGGTAAAATAGGGTAATGTAATGCACACAAGCAAGGCAAGTGTAAAAGGGGCCTCAAAGGTACATGGGTGAGTAGGGACCCTAAAGGCAACAAGCAGTAGTAAGAGCTTTTGTTTTAAATGAGACCTGACCAAAGGCAAAGCTACAGAGGTTTCTGGATCAAGCATGGGCATATCTCTGTTCTTACCTTAGGTAGTCTTGCTTGGGTCAGGTTTCCTTTAAGTGCATTATCCTGCTGATTATTTCATTTTAAAGTTTTAATCAGTTCAGATTTGCTTTTGAAAAAACACCTGAAGTTTGCTTAGGTTATTTCATCCTATAGGCAAATGCAAGGGGGATTACAGCTGCCCAGAATCCCCCCTCACACCAGGGCTGGTGCAGTGTCTGGGGACAGGCACAAGTTGAGACACCAGAATATCCTGCAGCTCACAGCACTGCCCCCTTTCTTTCCCTGCTACAGTTGACTTTACATGTAGCAAAAACGTGTGTACAGAGCATGGAGCAGCAGCGTGTGTACAGAGCATGAAGAAGCAGCGTGTGTACAGAGCATGGAGCAGCAGCGTGTGTTCAGAGCATTTGGCAGCAGTGTGTGTACAGAGCATGGAGCAGCAGTGTGTGTACACAGCATGGAGCAGCTCTGGGGAACTTAACAGAGTCAAGTATGAGCACAGCCCTGTGCCCTGCTGTGTGAATGATTCACTTTCCCCTTTATTAACAATGTCGGCTGTCCTCATTATTATCTTGTATCCAAACTGCTCCTGATCTGATCGATCCTGTTGTCAATCGGGAGCAGATTGGAAACATTGGAAATAATTGTCAATAAATGTCAGATCCTGTCAGTGGGACGGGAAATTGCATTATGTGTACCCAGCATGATGTGCTACCATATTATTATACTGTATTATGCATGGCTGATAGAGACCTTACAGGAATCCCCCCCCCCCTTGAATTTCCTGGGTTTGCCCCTGCATCTGGGTGTATATGACTTCAGTTAATGTGCATAGGGTGGATCCTTCAAAATCCCAGTTCTGTTTCAGAGGCTCCCAGACTCCCGGTACTGTTTATAATGTTTAATGGACCTGCCCAAGGGCTCCAAAGCTATGGGACAGAGTGACTGCTCTTTTTTAAGTTAAGTTCTGGACACCCCAAATTTTGGTATACCGTCTAGGCCATAAACTATCCAGTACGTCCTGAGGAAGTCCCTGGGCGGGGCAAAACGCGTTGACTTAGGCCGACGCTGATTCAGTCCTCCTGTCTTCCTATCTGGTCACCTCTTCTCACTCTGGCTTACAAGACTTCTCTTGAATCTCTCCCTTCCTCGGGAACACCCTCCCTCAACACATCCACCACTCACCCACACTTGCCCTTTTTAGGCGCAATCTGAAAACTCACTCATTTCATACACAGCTTCCCTTAAACCTTTAGACCAATTATGCCAAACTCCAGCCCACGGGCCAAATCTGGCCCACAGAACCATCAACTTTGGCCCGCAAGAGGTATCCCCACTTTGCATTATGTTTGGCCCACTCCAGACCACAAGGGAAGCTATATTGGAAGTGAAGCCCCACCAGGGAAGCCATATGGGGTAGGGAGGGGGAAAGCTTTAGACACCAGGGAACTGTATAGAGGAGGGAGGGGTGTCACTAGAGACCAGTGAACTGTATAGGGAGGGAGATGGCCACTACACATCAAGGGAACTATATGGGTGAGGTAGGGAGGACCACTAGACACAAGGGAACTGTATAGAAGAGCGAGTGGGGCCACTAGACACCAAGGAACTTTATAAGTGAGGGAGGTGGCTACTAGTCATTGAGGTTGGCCCGTGACTTGGTTCCATTATTCAATTCTCGTCTCAATTTGTATTCGAGTTTGACACCCCTGCTTTAGACTGTAAGGCCTTTTGGCCTGGGATTTCTTCCCATTTCCTCTCAATGCTGTGTAATGCGTGTACATACCTCCCACCCCTGTGTAAAAATCTGTAGTTGATTTGTTCACTGCATCAGTGGTGATCCACCATTGTCTTGTTGTATTGTTCTTGTACAGCACCACGGAAGATGCTGGCGCTATACAAATCAATAATAATGTTAGGGTCATTCTGTGGTCCTTCAATGCTACATACATTGACTTTGAGTGGTGCTTTTGTTGTTGGCATGAAACTCTTGGCTATACCCTATAGATCTGTTGTCAGCAATAGAAGAGGCTGATTGCATAACACACAAGTGGAGGCTTGGTGTTCCCCGCACGGCACTTGCCTAATCTCTGCTGCGCTGTGTGTGGAATGTGAAGATGATTAGATCTGGTTTTACTTTGCTTGGAATCCCCTTAGTGATAGTATCTCCTATGCACAAAATGTCATCATCTCTTGTGTTTATCCTAAGTGATCAATTCTCAGAACGTCTTGCAGATGACATCTTGCCCTCACGTATTCTGTATACTATCAGCTATAGCTAAAAGCTTTTATTTTAACCACTGCCCGTATTTGCAGGCAGGGGGTAAGTCCTAGTTTACCAATTTGAATTATTCAAGTAAATTATTAGATGAAAGATGGTACCAGCAGCCTCACAGCTGTCTGAAGAGCAGGTCTGGCTTAGAGAACCTGCCAAGAGAATCAGAGGACCTGCCCACAGGTTAGTAAGTCAAGACATCACCTGGCGCAGAGGACCTGCCCACGGGTTAGGAAGCCAAGAGATCACCTGGCTTATGGGTACTGCCCACAGGTTAGGAAGTCAAGAGATCACCTGGCTCAGGGGACCTGCACACAGGATATGAAGCCAAGAGATCAACTGGCTCAGAGGACCTGCCCACAGGTTAGGAAGCCAAGAGATCACCTGGCTCAGGGGACCTGCCCACAGGTTAGGAAGCCAAGAGATCACCAGGCTCAGAGGACCTGCCCACAGGTTAGGAAGCCAAGATATCACCTGGCTCAGAGGACCTGCCCACAGGATAGGAAGCCAAGAGATCACCAGGCTCAGAGGACCTGCCCACAGGTTAAGAAGCCAAGATATCACATGGCTCAGAGGACCTGCCCACAGGTTAAGAAGCCAAGATATCACATGGCTCAGAGGACCTGCCCACAGGTTCGGAAGCCAAGAGATCACCTGGTTCAGAGCACCTGCCCAAAAGTTTCGGAAGCCAAGACATCACTTTGCTCAGAGGACCTGCCCACATGTTAGGAAGCCAAGAGATTGCCTGGCTCAGGGGACCTGCACACAGGTTAGGAAGCCAAGACATCACCTGGCTCAGAGGACCTGCCCGCAGGTTAGGAAGCCAAGAGATTGCCTGGCTCAGAGGACCAGCCCATAATTTAGGAAGCCAAGAGATCATCTGGCTCAGAGGACCTGTTCACAAGAGATCAACTGGCTCAGAGGACCTGCCCACAGGTTAGGAAGCCAAGAGATCAACTGGCTCAGAGGACCTGCCCACAGGTTTGGAAGCCAAGAGATCATCTGGCTCAGAGGACCTGCTCACAAGAGATCAACTGGCTCAGAGGACCTGCCCACAGGTTATGAAGCCAAGAGATCAACTGGCTCAGAGGACCTGCCCACAGGTTATGAAGCCAAGAGATCAACTGGCTCAGAGGACCTGCCCACAGGTTCGGAAGCCAAGAGATAATCTGGCTCAGAGGACCTGCTCACAAGAGATCAACTGGCTCAGAGGACCTGCCCACAGGTTAGGAAGTCAAGAGATCACCTGGCTCAGAGGACCTGCCCACAGGTTAGGAAGCCAAGAGATCAACTGGCTCAGAGGACATGCCCACAAGTTCGGAAGCCAAGAGATCACCTGGCTCAGAGGACCTGCTCACAGGCCAGGAAGTCAAGACATCAGCCTAGAATTTATTCCTTCCATAATTTCCCAAGGAGGTTGCCAAGTGCTACCAAACCAGGCATGAAAAGGTGATTGTCCATGCTCAAAATTGTCTCTTTCATTCAAAGTTAGTGGATGGTCAGGTTTACATTACCCCTGAAGTTTATGCCTAATGAGATGCACACAAATTGACATACGAAAACATTGAAGCTAGAGGTATATGAAGTCTGATATTTATTTCCTTTTAAACAGTACCAGTTGCCTGGTTGTCCTGCTGATCTCTTTGGCATCAGTAGAATCTGAATTACACACCTGAAACAAGCATGCAGCTAATCTACTCAGACTTCAGGGCACCTGATCAGCAGGCTTGTTCAGGGTCTGTGGCTAAATGTATTACAGGCAGAGGATTAGCAGGACAGCCAAGCAACTTGTATTGCTTAACAACCCCCCCCCCCCCCCCCGGCGGTAATCCTGACCTGAGCTCGGGCTCCGCTTCAAGTCCAAGCTCAGGTCAGGCTGGCAAAATACCGCCGCTCCTGTGTGTTTTCTGGGTCCCACCCTCAATCAGCGCTGCTTAGCAGGACTCAGGCTTCTCTCCAAGGCTGTCTGGCTTGTCTTAGGCCGCCGGGATCCCAATGTCCCTACTATTCTCCTGGGGACCTGGCGGCCAATCAGTGCGACAGGGCGGGAGCGGGACAAATTTTTAAAGTGGTCCTGAAGAGGAGTGCAGGGCAGAAGGAAAACCTGTGTATGTGTATATGTGTATATTTTAAAGTGGTCCTGAAGAGGAGCGCAGAGCAGAAGGAAAACCCGTGTATGTGTATATGTATATACACGCACACGCACACACACACACTGGGATGTGAGAGTTTGGCTAACCTTGTTAATCATCATGATTTTCCTGTATAAATCGTTGGTTGTTGCGATAAAAAATGTCAGTTAAATATATCATATAGGAGACACACAGTTTATTGGATTTACAGAAAGTGTGCAATAATTGGTTAAACAAAATTAGGCGGGTGCAGAAATTTGGGCACCACAAAAAGGAAATGAAATTAATATTTAGTAGATCCTCCTTTTGCAGAAATTACAGAACATTTCTCTTTACAAAACATCTCTAGTTCATTCAGGTTTGATGGCTTCCGAGCATGGACAGCTCTCTTTAACTCACACCACAGATTTTCAATTATATTCAGGTCTGGGGACTGAGATGGCCGTTCCAGAACGTTCTACTTGTTCCTCTGCATGAATGCCTTAGTGGATTTTCAGTATTGTTTAGGGTCCTTGACTTGTTGAAAGATCCAGCCCCGGCGCATTTTCAGCTTTGTCACTGATTCCTGGACATTGGTCTCCAGAATCTGCTGATACTGAGTGGAATCCATGCGTCCCTCAACTTTGACAAGACTCCCAGTCCCTGCACTGGCCACACAGCCCCACAGCATGATGGAACCACCACCATATTTTACTGTAGGTAGCAGGTGTTATGTCTTGGAATGCTGTGTTGTTTTTCCTCCATGCATAATGCCCTTTGTTATGCCCAAATACCTCAATTTTAGTTTCATCAGTCCACAGCACTTTGTTCCAAAATGAAGCTGGCTTGTCCAAATGTGCTTTAGCATACCTTAAGCGACTGTGTTTGTGCTGTGGGCGGAGAAAAGGCTTCCTCTGCATCACTCTCGCATACAGCATCTCCTTGCGTAAAGTGTGCCGAATGGTTGAACGATGCATAGTGACTCCATCTGCAGCAAGATGATGTTGTAGGTCTTTGGTGCCGGTATGTGGGTTGACTCTGACTGTTCTCCCCATTCGTTGCGTCTTTAGCCGAGATTTTTCTTGATCTGCCACTTCGAGCCTTAACTTGAACTGAGCCTGTGGTCTTCCATTTGCTCAATATGTTCCTAACTGTGGAAACAGACAGCTGAAATCTGTGACACAGTATTCTGTATCCTTCCCCTAAACCATGATGGTGAACAGTCTTTGTATTCAGGTCATTTGAGAGTTGTTTTGAGACCCCCATGTTGCTACTCTTCAGAGCAAATTAAGAGGAGGGAAACTTCCAATTGACCTCCTTTAATACTCTTTCTCATAATTGGATTCACCTGTGTATGTAGGCCAGGGGTCACTGAGCTTACCAAGCCAATGTTAGTTCCAATAATTAGTTCTAAAGATTTTGGAATCAATAAAATGACAACAGTGCCCAAATTCATGCACATGCCTAATGGTATTTAAACAATTATTGCACACTTTCTGTAAATACAATAAACTTCATTTCACGTCTCAAATATCTCTGTGTTTGTCTCCTATATGATATATTTAACTGACATTTTTTTATCGCAACAACCAACGATTTATACAGGAAAATCATGACGATTAACAAGGTTGCCCAAACTTTTGCATCCCACTGTGTATATATTTATTGTATTTATAAAGCGCCAACATATTACGCAGCGCTGGACAATAAATATATATATGCATGTATATAGTTTAGCGTGTCTAATTCCTCCTCATTTGTCTCTAATCACAAAGCTGTCATCTGATCTCTACCCTGTGTCACCTGATTGTGATGGCAGATAAGCTCATTTGAAAGCACAGGATGGCAATACAGCCGTTTGGTTCCCAACTGTTTCTGAGCTAAGTGCTGCTGCCTTACTGTTACCGACGTCTGCCGGGATTTTGACTACTCTCTGCCTGCCTTATTTGGAGTTTCACAATTTTTTAAGTTTATTCATAAATTCTATTAACTTACCAAATTTGTGTTCTAGTCTTTTATGTATATGTAGAATGTCTACCAGGCTTTTATTCTGACATATTTTGGTGAGTTATGACTTAAGAATTGGAGGCCTAAAATTCTTGAAAAAAATGTTCCGCTTTAGACTCATAATTGCAGACAGAAATGCATCGCCGGGGAGGTTACAGGGGAAAAACGTTTAACTTCAGTTGTGCTTTAAGGGTTATTGCCCACACCTGTGACTGGTTTGCTTGTAATTTCAATAGCGTGTGTGTGTGTGTAAGTCTGTGAGATCCTGGGCTCTTGACAGTCACATGCACATATCAGTAATAGCGAAAGCATAAGAATGGTCAAAGGACCAGAGAGAGAAGGTTGTTAAACTTTTATCAAGCAGGAAAGGATATAAAAAGATACTCCGAGTTAACAATGCCCTCAGCAGTGGAAATGGAAGGGGGACGATAAACACGAAAGCCACGGTCGGTTAGTCCAGCTGGAAATTTCAGCCAGAACAGCCAAGAGAATTGTTTGGGATGCAGAGAAAAAGCCACAAACCACTTCAGCTGACATCCAGGCTTCTCCACAGAAGCAACTCTACAGGCTCAAACTTGTGTTTGTAGGTTTATCGAGCAACCAGACACAATACTACCAACTGCAGGAGTGGTGAGCCTGCAGGAGAACCCAGGGCATCTCAATATCACATTCAATATGCATACCAACAATGTGGCATAATTGATTAAAAAAAACTTAAATTTTACCTCTTTTTTTACATTTTAAAGGAGAACTGTAGAGAGGTGTATGAAGGCTGCCATATTTATTTCCATTTAAGCAATACCAGTTACCTGGCTATCCTGCTGACCCTCTGCTTCTAATACTTTTAGCCATAGACCCTGAACAAGCATGCAGCAGATCAGGTGTTTCTGACATTATTGTCAGATCTGACAGATTAGCTGCATGCTTGTTTCTGGTGTGATTCAGACACTACTGCAGCCAAATATATCAGCAGGGCTGCCAGGCAACTGGTATTGCTGAAAAGGAAATACCGTATATACTCGCATATAAGCCGACCCGCATATAAGCCGACCCCCCAACTTTTCCCTGAAAAAACTGGGAAAAATGATTGACCCCCATATAAGCCGGGGGTAGGAAATGCTGGATTGGTGCAGCCCCCCAGTGTGTCCCAGTATAGCTAGTATAGTGCCCAGTATAGGTAGGTAGTGTCCAGTATAGCTAGTATAGTGCCCAGTATAGCTAGTAAAGTGCCCAGTATAGCCAGTATAGTGCCCAGTATGGGTAGGTAGTGCCTCAGTTTAGCTAGTATAGTGCCCAGTTTAGCTAGTATAGTGCCCCAGTATGGCTAGTAAAGTGCCCAGTTTAGCCAGTATAGTGCCCAGTTTAGTTAGTATAGTGCCCAGTTTAGCCAGTATAGTGCCCAGTTTAGTGCCCAGTTTAGCTAGTATAGTGCCCAGTTTAGCCAGTATAGTGCCCAGTTTAGCCAGTATAGTGCCCAGTATAGTGCCCAGTTTAGCTAGTATAGTGCCCAGTTTAGCTAGTATAGTGCCCAGTTTAGCCAGTATAGTGCCCAGTTTAGCTAGTATAGTGCCCAGTTTAGCCAGTATAGTGCCCCAGTTTAGCTAGTATAGTGCCCAGTTTAGCCAATATAGTGCCCAGTTTAGCCAATATAGTGCCCAGTTTAGCTAGTATAGTGCCCAGTTTAGCCAGTATAGTGCCCAGTTTAGCTAGTTTAGTGCCCAGTTTAGCCAGTATAGTGCCCAGTTTAGCCAGTATAGTGCCCAGCATAGGTAGGTAGTACTCCCGGCTCCCCCCCCCCCGCCGCTGCTATTACCTGCAGGCAGCGGCCGCTTCCTAATCCGCGTTCCTCTTCTTAAACTTTTCAGCGTGTATCACAGTAGCGCGCCCGGCGCTGCTGCTGTGACGATGCAGAGTGCAGGAAAGAGCGCGGCTCCCTATAACGGCGATCTGTATCGCCGTTACCAAGGGAACCGCTCTTTCCTGCCCCTGCATCGTCACAGCAGCAGCGCCGGGCGCGCTGCTGTGATACACGCTGAAAAGTTTAAGAAGAGGAACGCGGATTAGGAAGCGGCCGCTGCCTGCAGGTAATAGCAGCGGCAGCCGCGGGGGGAGCGGGGAGGGGGGGGAGCGGGGCGCGGAACACCCACCACCCACCACTATACCACCAGGGAAGACTCGCATACAAGCCGACCCCCCAACTTTTGACCCCCTTTTTGGGGGTCAAAAATTCGGCTTGTATGCGAGTATATACGGTAAATATGGCAGCCTCCATATACCTCTCCCTACAGTTCTCCTTTAAAGTTTAGCAGATGGTTTTATTAGCCTACTTCCTAGGCCTGTTGGACCGCAGAAGTTTCAGGCACATAAGAACTGATGTAATTATTGTATTGCACACATTAGCAAGAGCAACCAAAAAGCTTTTCATCATTTCATTAGAGGGGGGGGGGGTGAATTGAACATTGTGCTTCAAAGAGTTTGCAGAACCATCCCCATACAGCCATAGATTCTTCACACCTTCCCCTGGATAAATAATGGGCAGCTAGAAATGGAGGGGAGACCATGGTAGCTCCTATAGCTATTAGAAACCAGGAAAAAAGGGTGCTTGGTTCTCTTTAAGCATTGGTTTAGCACTGTTGGGGTCTTTGGAATTTTTCATAATTCTCTGCAGAAAAGTGGGGCGAAGGTTTCAAACCCATCTTTATTAGCATATTTGCACTTGAAAAATATAAAGTTTGTGAATAATATGCTGTGTACTGTATTTTTTGGACTATAAGAATAGAGGAGGACACAAAGGGGCATAGAGGTGGACATAAGGGGGACAGAGGAGGACACAGGGAGACACAAGAGGTACAAGGGGGCATGAGGTACAAAGGGGCATAATCCACAAGGTGCCCCTTCACCATGGATGCACCAGGTTTAGTATATCTTATATACTCGAATATAAGCTGAGTTTTTGAGACCAAAAAATGGTCCAAAAGTGGGGGTCTCAGCTTATACTCAAGTCAGTTGTTGATGCTGACCCCCCCAACCAAATGTATCAGCCACCGTAATTATGGCTGAGCGGAGACAGCTGCGTGTCCCTCTGACAGGTAAAATGAGCTCCGTACTGTTAGACATGGTAGATTAACAGCCGTTAGATGGCTGTGTGCCACTGTGCTGATTTCAGGGGGGACACTCGGGGAGCAGTGAAGTTTCCTGCTGGGATAATCGTTCTGGGCACAGGACTCCCAGAGTGGAGAACACAGTCCCTGTGTAGCATTGCCCCAGAGTGGGGAACACAGCCCCTAAGCAGCACTGCTGAATAGCAGGAAAGTATAAACTGAAAAACAATGGAATTTCCTGGCAAGGCACTCAATCAGCATAAGCCCATATGTCCCCTTCTCCAGCCCATACCTTTAGTTGACCATCTCTTATAAGAGACATCCATCAAATTTCCTACCCTCTGCTTATACTCGAGTCAATCATTTATTTTAATTTTTTTATTTTCAGTGTTTTCTGGGTAAAAGTTGGGGGGTCAGCTTATATTTGAGTAGATACGGTACATTTTTTTCCCCTGGTTTTTGTCCTCTAAACCTAGATGCATCTTATGGTCAGGAGCGTCTCATAGTCTTAAAAATATGGGTATGTTATTCTCATATAAATGGTAACATTTAAAATGAACAGAATCCCAATGTGGGATCAGACAATTGTATTCAAACAGAATACAACATGAATAGAAATCATCTGTTCCACCAACATTAGCGATATAATGAAGCATATTTTATACCATGCTTGTCTCCAGGTTAAGAGGGCGCTGGAATTGCTTTCAGCTATTAGAAGCAAATGTAGTCATTTAACTAGAAAAACAGAGAAATATTTTCATTATGGTGTGTCCATGGTTTCCAGATTTTTTTCAAACACTTGGAGGCTATGTAAATCTCTGGCCATCATTTTCTCACGTATCATATTATTTGTCTACTGTTTTTGTATATGGTACTGTAAAATCCCTTTATTGTAAACTCCAAGGGACCGGGCAAAGTAGCTTACTTTGGCCTTGATTCATTAATGTTAGCGCGCTTCAGCGCGACTTAACCCTCTCCCTGCCAAGCACGTACCAGGTACTTGTGGGCAGGGAAGTGCTTAAACTGCCAACAACGTACTAACAACTCTATACTTCCTGTATGACGCGTAGTAACTACACGTCATACAGAGATCGGGAGAGCAAAGAGGAGGCGGCTGCCAGAGGGGACACCGAGTGGAGCCAGCGATAGGGAGAGTTAATTACACACCCACCGCTGCTCCAGCCATACAGGGAGGGCCACAGGAGGAGTAACTATACCTGCTTACCTATACTGGCAGTACCTATACCTACACCTACTACCTATATGTGGGCACCTATACCCTATACCAGGGCACCTATACCTGCTACCCATACTGAGGCACCTATTCCTGGCTACTTTTATTAGCTGCACCGATATCTGGCTACCTGTATTGGTGGCACCAATACCTGGCTACCTATACTGGCTGCACCTATACCAGGCTACCTGTATTGGCACAACCTATACTGGCTGCACCTACTGTATACCTGGCTACCTGTACTGGGGGCATCTGTTCCTGGCGACCTGTACTGGCGCAACTATTCCAGAACAGGTGGGATCCCAATATATATCTGGTATCGTTGAATTCAGCAGAATCAAGGCTTTTATGAACATTAACTTTTTTTGTCTGTTAATGTAATAATTCTTTGGGGGAAAAAAAACAGAAACAAATATTTTTTATTTCACTTTTTTGTTACTTTTTTTCACTTCAAATTTTCCCCTGAAAAAGTACAACATTTTATTTCAGTGCTCAAGCCCAATTCATTATGGAAAAAAAAACAATATATAATATGTTTTATTTCATGTAGGTTTTCTTGTCAAAAATCCTAAATAAACCTAATGAGTGCAAAATGTCTGAAAACTGCTTGGCAGTAGAGGTTCATGTTTAGGACAAATCGGCTGGCAGCGTAAGGGTTAAATGGGATAGCGCAACCTAATTACAGATCGGCCATGCTACGCTCTACAGGCAGCATAGCCTACGCTCCTTAGCAACGGCCGCTCGTTGTGAAGTCCTGCGCGACAGTGACGTATCACTACCGCAATGCTTCAATAGCACGCCCGCCTCTATGTTAATTAATGTAGTAACAGCCGTCACTATCGCAGGACTTCACAACGAGCAGCCGTTTCTACAGGGCGCCCGCGCAGCGTGCTTGCTCTCTAATTAGGTCGCGCCGATAAGATTGGGGCACACAAGCTTGTTTAAGTTGCGTTGCTTCAGCGTGCTAACATTAATGAATCAAGGCCTATATTAGAAGTTTACCAGGGCAGAAATGGTCATACTTAAGCACATAAAGTATACAATAGTACTGGATCTTAATTCAGTCATTATTTGGGAGTCGATAATTACCGGGTGCCACGTGGTGCCCGAACTTCCCTTTTGTTATCAGCTTAAAAACAGAAGAAAAAAACCCACAAAAACGATTTCCTGGCGTTGTCTGGCACCAGAATTTCCCTTTTGGCGCCTGCTTGCTGGTATTTTCAGTTAGTCTATGGCGTCGCCCGATTTGTCCAGAAACCGCATGTGCCAAATTTGTCTGATAGGCCTTATGGTAGAGGCCTGCGCAGGTTTAATTTTTCACCCCCGCACCCGACCCACAACCTGCTTTCTGGTGAATCTGGTACCCGCAGACAGGGGCGTAACAATAGGGGCTGCAACCCCTGCCCCCGCGGGGGGGCCCAGGGTCCCTCTAGGGCCCGCTCACGGCCTTTTTGGGGGGCAGGAGGGGTTGCAACATAATAGGAGAGCGTGGCCACGCATCGGCGGGGAGGGGGGACATCCCCCCCCTCCTTCACCTTGGGCTCTCCTCTCAGCACTCCCCCTCCTGCAATCATTAGTGGCAGCGGCGGCAGGCTGGACACATACCTCCATCGCGCCGGAGGTCTCCGATATCTAAGAACTTCATGCTACTTCCTGCTTTGATTTCAGGAGGGGGGGCGCTGAGAGGAGAGTCCGAGGTGAGGGGGGAATGTCCCCCCTCCCCGCTGATGTGCGGCCATGCTCTCCTCTTATGTTGCGGCGACTCCTGCCCACCAAAAAGGGGGGGGGGGGCTGGTATTTTTTGGGCAGGGACGCTCCGGGCTTTTGAGTTAAGCCCCTGCCCACAGACCTACTACCCACTCCCTACCCGCAACCCGATTAGATCAAAACAAGTACCCGAACCTGACCCGCATTTCAGATAACCCACGGGTACCTGACCCGCAACCCCGCTACCCGCAACCTGCTTTCTGGTGAATCTGGCACTCACACCTGCAGACCTACTACCCACACCTGACCCGCAACCCAATTAAAAGCGAAATGGGTACCCAAACCCGACCCGCATATCTGGTAACCCGCGGGTACCCGACCTGATGCAGGCCTCTAGCTTACGGACACAACAGCTAGTTTGCGAGTTCCCTGCCTTGCTTGATGATTTGCCTTGTGTGATGCTTTTACACAGAGTGCTTTTTTCATATTTGCATACACACAGCGTATTGTCATATGTCCTTGTGACACCTACTATCTCTTATAACTTCTGTCCACACACTAAACTTTAGCGATGACTCGATCTGTGTACAGAACCTCCACAGTGACTTGTTTTGTAGCTCTGACATCCCCAGCCACACACCAGAGCTTATTTGTCACCGTCTGAATTCCGTCGTGTCCATTGCCTCTTTACTTGTGTGACATTTAAAGCGTCGGTGACTAACGGCGGCCAGTCATGAAGGTGAGAGTTTGATTGCGGATGTGTAATCGCTTCCTAAGCAAGACTGATTCCGTAATCTCCTCTTTGTTTTGCCGGCACTGTGGAGCCAATAGTCAGCAAGCGGCACAGGTGCTGAAGCAAGTGGCGCATTGATTGCAGGCACTCAGACAGCAGACGGTGACTAACAAGTGGCCTTTTCCTTCCCACACTAAAGCTGTAGGAGAGAAGGCTTACCTCTTGCATTGTTCATTATTGCTTTATAGTTATTGCAGCGCACAGCGTGTGCCCGGAATAAAGCACTTAAAGTACAACTGTCACCTCTTCGCCAAAATGAATAAAAGGGCTAAACTGTACACAGCACATAGTATAAAGTCCTGTCCAAAAGTTTCGAGAATTGCACAGACAGACACAGATGATTTATATTGCGCTTTTCTCCTGGCGGACTCAAAGCGCCAGAGCTGCAGGCACTAGGGCGTGCGCTATAGGCGATAGCAGTGTTAGGGAGTCGTGCCCAAGGACTCCTCACTGAATAGGTGCTGGCTTACTGAACAGGTTCGGACCTTGATCTCCTGGGTCAGAGGCAGAGCCCTTAAAAAAAACCGGAGGTGAGAAGAATATGGATGCTGCGATATGTATTTCCTTTTAAACAATCAATACCAGTTGCCTGGCAGTCCTGATCCTGTGTCTCTTACACTTTTAGCCATAGACCCTGAACTAGCATGCAGCAGATCAGGTACTCAGAGGACTCAGGTTTTACTGGATCACCCATATGCTTGTTCCTGGATTTTGACTCAGATGCTACTTATGCCAGAAGATATCAACAGGTCTGCCAGGCATCTGGCATTGTTTATAAGGAAATAAATATGGCGGCTTCAATTTCACTGTCCACATCTTTACTTCAGTAGATTTTATATAGTAAAATAAAGAAAATTCTTTTCTTGGCAGGGGCCATCTTGGCTCCCACAAACATGAAGCCAATCCTGATGTAATTTCCTCCCTTGCTCCACCGGTGTTAGAGCAGAGAGTATAGTCGGGAACTTCAGTGCCTGGAACCATGAGGAGGTGAGTGTGTGCGCTAGCTTTATTCCTCCCTGCTAAGCTCTGTAATGCTGTGGGGAGAAGAGAGGATGCCGGGGGGGGGGGCGGATGTGGCAGTATTGCGGTAAAGGGGGCAGACGGCACAATTCAGGAGGGGAGCCAAGGACAGTGACAGAGGACAGGTGCTGGCTCCCCATCCTGCGCCAAAGCTACCACAAGGGAGAAGAAGAGGGCGGCAAATCAAAGAGCAACAGAGGTGTAGGAGGGGTAAATGGGAGGGATAGAGGCTTCAGCCAATCATGCTGAAGTAGCTGTCGGAGGGGAATAACTAGTGGGAGGAGTAAAGTAAAGAAGGAAAAAAAAAATGCCCTGCAACTTCCTTTTTGAGGCAGCTGTTTGACTTAAGTAGCCAGGGGACATAGGGGTGATATTCTTTTGAAAAATAAAAGTATGAGTGATTTAGAACTTTTGAATTGTCTGGTTAGCATTCTTTTTACTGATTTAACAGCTAGAAATAGTTAAATAATTTTGGATTTTATGGCTATCCGTTACTCTTTAAGGGGCCAGAGACTGCTGGTACGCAAGGGGTTAAAATAGAAGGAATTTGTGATTATTCAGGTTTTAGCAAGCATATGCATATGAGGTGTCCCACAATGCATCACTGCTGAATATGCAAATCGTCCATTAAAGTGAACCTCCAGACTAAATATCTACTCAGCAGCACTGAAAAGGCTTGGTGTTTCATAGCATCAGACTTTGTTTTTCTTACCCAAGCCTCATTTTTAGCTCCACAGAAGAAAACTGCCTGGGTATTTTCCCCTGATGTTGTGCAAAGCATGATGGGAATTCTGATGTTGTTGTTGTTCTCGTTCTGCTGTTTTGGCACAAATTTGTTTTGTTTTGTTTTTTTTTATTTGAAATTGAGATTTGAAGCCTAGCGCCCGCAGCTGATTTAAGTTAGAATAGCAAACTGGATGCTTTAAAAGGAGGGTCTTTATTGGGTAGCATAAAAAGGACTTCTCGGGCAAGGATATTGCTGCTACCCAGGCAGCACACAACGTGTGAGAAGTTCAGGTCTGTCTGAACCCCCTACCCTTAAAGAAAACCTGTAACGACAAAATGATCCCCTGGGGGGTACTCACCTCGGTAGGGGGAAGCCTCCGGATCTTATTGAGGCTTCCCCCGTCGTCCTGTGTCCCACGGCGGTCTCGCTCTGGCCCTCCGAACGGCGGGGATGTAAATATTTACCTTCCTGGCTCCAGCGCAGGCGCAGTATCGGCTCTCCGCTCGAAGATAGGCGGAAATACCCGATCGCTGTCGGGCTGCTCTGCTGCGCAGGGGTAAGTCTCCTGCGCCTGCATAGAAGAGCGGACCTGACGGAGATCGGCTATTTCCACCTATCTCCGTGCTGAGAGCCGCAACAGCGCCACCCGCTGGAGCCAGGGAAGGTAAATAAATGTAGCTTGTCGAGGGAGGATTACCGGAGACTTCAGGGGAGCCAGCATCGGATTGCCTGCAGCTACAGCGGAGGGGGAAGCCTCATTGGGACCCTGACGTTTCCCCCCACCGAGGTGGGTACCCCCGGGGAACTTTTTTTTGTTACAGATTCTCTTTAACCTCCCTAGTGGTAATGACTGTTATACACGTCTATGCAAAACATTCTGTGAACAGTATTGATGTGCATACATGTCAGTACTCTCCTGCACTGTATATACTAAACCCTTGCTTGATCCATTTTGGCAAGTTACAGGAAAAAAATTTTTATGAAAATTAATTGAATCACTTTTTGCAGAGAAATCCTGGGAAAATTGAACGCCAGGGAGGTCAGTGGTGCCGACTGAGACTGCAGCTGTTTTGTTGTTAGGAGCTGACCTCCGAGGACAAGAACCTCAGTTTTGTCAGCATTTAGTTTTATGCAGCTATCCACTCCTGAAGCTCTGTTAACTTATCTGTATGTTTTTGGGATGTGGGAGGAAACCAGCGTGCCCGGAGGAAACCCGCACAGTCACTAGGAGAACATACAAACTCCTTGCATATGTTGACCTGGCTAGGGTTTTGCTTTCCAAAGCAATAGAAATACTGTACACAATGAATGAATGGAGGAAGATTTATTAGTATTCAGGCAGAAACATGCACAGATCAGATTCATTTATTTATTTTTTGTGACCCGCTAATTTGTCTTTTAGCCGCTTGCTGTTGCTACAGTCAAACTGCAAAATTATTAGTCGAGAGAGGAGTCCAATTAATAGTAATTGCGAAATTATTAGTGTAAACAAGGTTTCCTCCGGTGGGATGAGTCAGTGTGTGTTTGTGGGGAGGGGGCTGTGCATACACTGTATATTAATATGCAAATAAACACCTACATAGTTATATTATACAGAGTAGAATAGGTCAGCCCTGCTTATAATATTACTTATAGCGCTGGACTGTCAGAAGCTCTGTGGCTTCCGCTAGCCTTGCCTTGCCACTGAGGAAATGTTAGTATAATTTTATATGTAAGGCCAGGGATCCACTGGGCATCGCCAGATCATCCACAAAGCAAACCTAGGCAGTTGCCTAGGGCCTGGAGAGAGTCGAGGGGCCTGATGGATGATAGCCCCACCAAATCTTGTTAAAAAAAAAGCCAGGTGACCATCAGCTGTTGCCAAAAACCTCTTTCTTGCCTAGGGCCCGTTTCATCTTAATCTTTTTCTGGGGATCGCTGGTGTGCCTTGTAATAGCGGAAGCTCTTTGTGCAGCGATTCCTGGGGCGGTTTGCGGTGCGATCAGTGGGTGTTTTTGAAGCGATGTACAATAAACTACAGCATTTCCGATTTGGGTTTTTGTTTAGTTCAGGCGAAATAAAGTTTAAAATACTTATCATTTCTGGCGGCTTCTGGTTTGCAGCCCCGCCCCCAAGCACAAGAGGTCATAGGTGCTTCTGTCTCCAACTGAAGCGTGGATGACCTCTTATGCTAGGAGGCGGGGCTAGGAGCCGGAAGCATGACATCGGCAGACCCGTGTATATATATATATATATATATATATAAATATATATATATATACTAAATCTGGTGCATCCGAGTCTTCTGGGAAGATATACACGACCTACTGTCCTCCCTTTTCCATGGCAGAATCCCTTATACAGCCACAGCACTACTGCTTGGTGCCTTTGGGAATACTTCTCTAACAGAAAATAAGTGTTTCTAGGCCACCTGCTTCTCGTGTATTCTAGATGAGCCATTGCTTTGAATTGGAAAAAAAAACCTGCTCCAGCAGAGATTTCTGATTTTAAAGCTGCAGTCAATGTGGATTTACCTATCTACAAATCAATTTATGAAAACAGAGGCTCACTTAAGAAGTTCTATAAACTCTGGAAATGTTGGTTGTTATAGATAGATAGATAGATAGATAGATAGATAGATAGATAGATAGATAGATAGATAGATAGATAGATAGATAGATAGATTTGATATAATCTGAATGTTCTGCTTATTATTTCAAGTATGTAATATGAGGGGGGGGGGGGGGGGTCTGGACTCCTTGGGGATGATGGGTTAAGGGATTGCGTTGTATTTGTATGTACACTGCAAAAAGTTTAACAAAATGTTTTTAAAAAAAAAAAAAAAAAACTGGTGCATCCATGGTGAAGAGGCATCTTGTGGATTATGCCTCCTTTTGTACCTGGTGTCTCCCTGTGTCCTCCTCTGTCCCCCTTGTGTCCTCCTTTATCTCCCATGTGTCTGCCTGTGTCCTCCTCAATGCCCTCCTCTATGCGCCTTTGTGTTCCCCTTGTGTCCTTCTCTATGCCCCACTGTGTCCTCCATTTGTCCCCCTAAGTCCTCCTCTGCATGAGCATAGTACAAGGAGTCGCCGACATTGCGGTGAGTTGGAGGTTCATATAGGCAGATGTTCACAAGCCAGGAACTCCCAGCATTTGGACTATAAGATGCAGTGACTTTTTTTCCCCACTTTTGGGAGAGAAAAAGTGAGTGTTATAGTCCAAAAAATACAGTACATGTGTATGAACTTAGCAGGGCTCAGAATCGGTGTGTTACCTTTCAAGACGACTAACATTTGTATAGCGCTTTTTTCCTGGCAGACTCAAAATGCTTGCCCTGTAGCCGCTTTGGTGCGCTCAGTAGGTAGTAGCAGTGTTAGGAAGTCTTGCCCTGGGACTCCTTACTGAAATAAGTGCTGGCTTACTGAACAGGAAGAACTGTGATTCGAACCGTGGTCTCCTATGTGAGAGGCAGAGCCCTTAACCAGCCACTTTCCTCTCCTAGATGATCTACAGGTGGTCTCTTACTTATAGTTTCCATTCCAGGCGATTATAGGTTGAATTTGTTTGTTAGTAGAGTCCTGGTAAAACATGAATAAATCATTTACTTTTGGACAACTTTGGATTTGGATATATAGTAACTATGATTTTTGGTTGTTTTCAAAGTGCTTTTCATACATTTTAAACGGTATTGTATATTTTTGTACATGAAGACAACTTTGTATCTCTACAATGTATTAACTCGAGTTTGGAAGCCTGAAGTGGAAATACACATATGAGATAACTAGTTGGATGTTTAGTAGTAATGGTAAATAGATCTTTCCTGCAGTCTCACATTCTTATTTTTAAGAGCTTTAACTCTGTGATATGTAAACAGAAGTATTTGGTTCATTTATAGAGATGGCTCGAACCTCCGATTTTCGGTTCGCGAACTACCGCAAAAGTTCGGTTTGCGCAAACTTTTGCGAGCCGCAATAGACTTCAATGGGGAGGCGAACTTTGAAAACTACAAACATTTATGCTGGCCACAAAACACCTGAAGGGGGGCATGGCGGAGTGGGATAAATGGCAAAAGACCCCGGGAAAAATCCGTATTTGACGCACAGCAGAGTTTTAAGGGCAGAAATCACATTGCATGCTAAAATGGAGGCCTAAAGTGCTTTAAAACATCTTGCATGTGTATACATCAATCAGGGAGTGTAATTAGAGTTCTGCTTCACACTGACAGACCAAACTCACTGTGTAACGCACCGCAAACAGCTGTTTGTGTAGTGACGGCCGTGCTGGACTGGTGCGCACCATGGCGAGAGTGCAGGCCGTGGAGGTGTTCAAGCCCATATGGTCGCCGGGCTGAGGTAGCTCAATGAAAGAACAGTGACTGTCCAGCTGATCGAATTTGGTCTGACCACAATGAAGCAACGACCTTATTATCTATCTTCTTGGGTCAGGCGTGCCCCCCAACCCTAACACACTCATTTAGCCAGTCATTGCTTCATTGTGATAAATAAGCCCCTTCACCGCAGCAAGGTAATGATCACGAAGGGGAATTGGCACATGTACATGCCTTTTGTTTTGTTGTTGCAGCTGCAGTGCAGCCAGAAAAATTAGGCAGGCATGGACACGCACCAGAAAAATTATTATAGCGGCCGCTGCTAGCAGCGGCCTTAAAAATTCAGGAATCCGCCTGGAGTCCTGGACCCTGTTGGTGGTGGCGGAGAAGGCAGTCAAGTGGCCTGTAGGCAGAGATGCTGTGTGGGGAGCGACTTAGTCTTGGGGCAGGCAGTCACACGGCGTGCAGGCAGAGATGCTATGTGTGGGGACTGACTTAGTGTTCGGGCAGGCCTGACCGTGCTTTGCAGACCAGGCATCTGTGGTCAGATGGACCCTTGACCCAACACTGTGTGCCAGAGATGTCACCACTTGCCTTTCAACATCACGGTACAGTTTAGGTATCGCCTTTTTTGAGAAATAATTGCATATCTTCCACTGCAGTGTGTGGCTTTGCTTTTTTGTGCTGCTTTTCCTCAGGTGGTCATCCCATTGCAGTTTGTGCTTTGTAATCATGTGCCTTCGTAAGGCAGTTTTCCCTACGCGGGTCTTGGTTTTTCCATGGCACAATTTTCTTTGGCAGAGAGTACAGATGGCATTGCTCTCATCTGAGGCAGACACACAAAAAAATTTCCACAGCGCTGAGCCCTGCGATGATGGCACTTTGGTGATGGCTGCCGACGGAGTGTTAAGTGGGGTGCCAGAATCAGAGCAGAAGGAGGAAGATATGTCACGCTTCTGTGTGAAAGCTGAGGAAGATGAGATGTTCTGTGTTAAATAGTCAACTACGTCCTGACAATATTGGGGGTTGATGGTACGTGCCTTCTTCTGAACACTGTACTTTGGTCGAGGGCCTCTGGCTCTGCCTCTTGTTTTGTCCATATTGGGGGGGATGAAGTGAAAGGTATGCACTGACTTGACTAATACAATGTACGGTTACACAGGTGCAGTGAACAGGTTGTAGTGACTGCTGGTACAACAATGTACGGTTACACAGGTGCAGTGAACAGGTTGCAGTGACTGCTGGTACAACAATGTGTGGTTACACAGGTGCAGTTAACAGGTATGCACGGACTGGTATATAAAACAGTGTGCAGTCACACAGGTGCAGTGAACAGGTATGTAGTGACTGGTATTACAAATGTACAGCTGTCACACACACAGGTACCCTGAACAGGTATGTAGTGATTGGTATTACAAATGTGCAGCTGTCACACACACACACACACACACACACACACACACACACACGTACTGTGAACAGGTGCAGTGACTGGTGGTATATAACACTGCTCACATAGGTAGGTTCACTGAACAGGTAGGTATGCAGTGATTGGTGTTACAAATGTGCAGCTGTCACACACACAGGTAGTCACTGAATGTGCTGGGCCTGTCAGTGGCACAGTAGGAATTACCAAGGGGCCAAGGGCCAGCTGTGACTGACTGACAGGGCTGTATATGCAACACAAGTGTCTGTGGGACACACACACACACAAAAATAGATCTCAAGAACAAAATGAGCTCTCAAAAGAGCTGTTGAGGGGTGCGTTTTAGCTATAAGTATCAGCAAAGTGCAAGCTAACAAGCCTAACAAGAGCCTATCTAAGCTTTCCCTATGTCTACAGCAGGTTCTCTCCCTTCTCTAATTACTGCAGCCACACGAGTGAGTGAAAAGTCTGACGCTGCCTGCGTTTTATAAGGAAGGGGGGCTCCAGGAGGGAGTGTAGCCTGATTGGCTACCCTGTGTCTGCTGACTGTGATGTAGAGGGTCAAAGTTGACCCTAATGATGTAGTATAGGGGGCGGGTCGAACTTACATATAGTTTGCGGTTCACCGCGAATGCGAACCACCGAAGTTCGAGCGAATAAATTTGCGTGCGAACTGTTCGGGCCATCTCTATTCATTTAGCTCCCACAGAGAAATAATGAACTTTCAGCACTTTGTTGTTATCAGGAGTATTTGTTCAGGCAGATAAAAGTGTTTGTTGCCATTTAAGCTACATACACGTGCTGGTTTGAGCTTGGGCATGGTGGACAATAAAAGGTGCCCATACATCAGATGATGTATGGGCAGATCGACTAAAGGCCCATACACACGTCTGATTTTTCGGAAGGAGGGGTCGTTTGAACGTCCCGTCGTTCAGACCTCCGCCCGCTAAATCGGGCGTGTGTACAGACTGGGCGGATCGCTCAAACTCAGTCTTATCACGCGAACGACAGTCTGTACACACGTCCGATTTAGCGGGCGGACATCTGAACGACGGGACGTTCAAACGACCCGTCGTTCCGAAAAATCAGACGTGTGTATGGGCCTTTAGAGACAGATCTCTCTCTGATCAAATTATCAAATCTGATCAGAGAGAGATCTGTTGACTGCCCATTTACCACAGGCCAATTCCTGATCAATTTTATGCTGAAATCGAGCCGGAAACAGCCTTGTGACGCCACCTCGCCGGCCCAACCTTGTCTCCTTTAATATTCGGCATGCCAGATCTTAAAGGGAATCTGTAATTAAAAAAACCCTCTGGGGGGGTACTTGCCTCGGGAGGGGGGAGCCTCTGGATCCCAACAAGGCTTCCTCCATCCCTCCGTTCAAGTGCCAGGATCCCCCGAAGTGCGACAAAATAAATATTTACCTACCGCAATCCTGTACAAGTGCACTAGCCGCTCTTCATTCATGTTAAGGCGGAAATGGCCGAACCCGATCGTTCCACTCTACTGCGCAGGTGCGAGTCCTTTTGAGCGAGGGAGGGGGAGGGACTGTCCCCCCTCCCCGCCGATGTGTGGCCATGCTCTCCCCTCATGCTGCGATCCCTCCTGCCCCCAAAACGGCCCTCTCCGGGCCCCCCTGGGGTGCAGGGGCTGTAGTCCCTATTGTTACGCCACTGGCCAGACTCCTAGCCAATGAACCCCACAGCTCATACATCTTCCCAGTACTGCAAACTCTACACTTGTAGCCAGTAAAATGGTCTGCATGCTGACCTTCAAGGCGATACACCACATGGGACCCAAATACATAGCAGATCTATTGGAACTAAACGCCCTTCCACACACTCTCCACTCTGCATATGAGACAAATCTGTTTATTCCCATGAACCACTTGGTGCTCGGGCCTTTTCCCATGCAGCCCCGACTCCATGGAACTCACTTCCACAATCAGTGCGAGAGGCTCCTTCTAAGAAAAAGCTTAAAGCCCACCTCTTTTCCTGAGACTTTGAGAGTTCAGAATTCAGGGTCACAGCGTTTTGAGTCCCCAGGGAGAAATGCGCTATAAAAATATAATATTAAGCCTCGCAAGCCCACGTAACAAACTTACCGTAAGTTCAACATCAAATGTAGTCATCATACATAGAGCTAACAACATAATTTCAGTGCTGAGATAAACAACATTGATAGCTGAATATAATCTGTATTTTTTTTCTTTTGATAGCATAACTGTTTATTTTGACACTATAATGAATGAATAACAAGGAGAGGAGTCTTTTTTTATTTTCTTTTAGCTTTCTTTTTTTCCTTCAAAATGCATGGAACATCATTCTGATAAAAGAAAGTGATAATATTGCTGGATTTGTAGGGACATAGCCAAAACCTTTAGAGGCGACTGAACCTTTGCACAAAGTTTTGAAGGGCAATTTGAGAGAGAGAATATATAGAAAACAGTATAAAAAGGGAGGTAATGTGGTGGACTTACCTCCCCATTGATGACTCAGTATTGTCTGTCTTCTAAAAAAAAAAAAAGTACTTTATTGAGTACTCCAAATTGCAACGCATTTTGCAGGTGAAACAGCTTCATCAGGCTGAGTGGGGAGTAACTGAGTGTTTGCTTGCGGGAAACCAGAGGTGCTTGGCTTCCCTTGGGCAAACATTGTTACTCCCCACTCTTCCTGATGATATCACATGCGAAACGCGTTGCTATTTGGAGTACACAAGAGTTCATTTTGTGGAATAACCACTATATTGACTAATCTTTAGGCAGGTAAACCCACCAGTACTTCCCTATTTTAACCTACTTCGGTGCCTCTATTATACTAGAATTATTGATATACTGAGTCCGCCCTGGGTGTTTGGGTGTTGCCCCTTTGTTCCGATGTGCTGAGATTGACTTAACCTTATTGGGGACAGGTTCATGATCCCCATCTGCTAACACAATGGTTCCCTTAGTGGTAACCCACCTTTGTGAGTATTAAAGGATACTCTATTTACATTTTTTGGGGCGTACCACACTATTAACGGTTCTTGATTTCTTTTTTTCTTCTAAAAATTTGAGAGATAGGATGTACTTCGAAAAATAAATACAGAAACAACGAGAGCCCAGATAGTGTAGCACTGTATGTAACGACAATGGAACAAGAGTAAGTAAACGCTACTCACAAAATTAGGTTTCTTAGGTAGGCAACTGACCAATAAGGCATGTGAAAAACATCCTTCTCCTCTCGGGTTAGATGCACTCTATTGAGTAGTGGTCGCTCTCCTGGTGCCAGTGCTCGCAGTTTGAGGCCTTCCTCCAAGGGAGGGTAGACAATATAAACAGTGGGAAAGAGGCAGCCAGATTGTAATAAAACGGTGTAAGGGCT